>NC_138153.1:2572300-2669800 GCF_964199315.1 Orbicella franksi
AGCTTAATGATGTTTCAAAGTGTTGTTCTTTCTGACACCAAACTCAGTTCTCCAAACGTTACTTAACCATTTTTATATTTCCTTGTTTTGGAGTAGTGGCTAATGCGAACCTTTAATTGCTATTAAATTATGGCATGTGTACCGAAGGCCAAAATCAAACCATCATGTAATCACTTATCATAAGTTATAAGTGACTGCATGTGGATACGTTGCTACCTAGGCACGTAAATACATCTGATATCTGGCCAACTAGTTAGGCAGACCCATGCAAATGGACACAATTAATTAAACATATTTTCACCAGTAAGTACATGAAATTTAACTGTCTGCTCGAAAGCAAGATGAATCGTTTATACCAAAAAATGTAATGTCTTGACAACTTTCAAAATTACTTCATTAAAGGAGCATGGAATCAGTGCAAATGATGTCAAAAAGCTACAAGAAGCTGGATTCCACACCATTGAATCAGTAGCATACACACCAAAAAAAGCCCTGCTTGCTATCAAAGGAATAAGTGAAGCTAAAGCTGAGAAAGTGCTCAATGAAGCTTCCAAACTGGTGCCTATGGGGTTCACAACTGCAACGGAATTCCACCAACGGAGATCAGAACTTGTATATATCACTACAGGCTCAAAGGAGCTGGATAAACTAATGCAGGGTATGCCTCATACAAGAGTGTTATTTCTTACTTATAGCGATTAAGTAATTAGCTAAGCAACATGAAAATGTGTGGCAGCATGCCTAAACTTGTCTGTCTCACCTTGTATGTTCTGTTCTTCTCGCAGATTGTTCAATCATAGATAATTATAGGATACGTGATACTGATGATGTAATTTGATGGAGAATCTTGTAATGTCTCTGATGAGTTACATTGTTGTATTGTGATAACATTTTAGCACTCCTTTTTTCTTATTAATTTCCACTAATCACTTCAAAACCTTCAGGAGCTTGAAGTGAAACCATCAAATGAATTGAATTTAAGCTACAGAGCCTGTATTTCTTTGCTCTGCAGGTGGCATTGAGACTGGAAGTATCACAGAAATGTTTGGAGAATTCCGCACTGGAAAAACACAGCTCTGCCACACCATGGCAGTAACATGCCAGGTAATAACTCCTACATCCTACATGTAAGTTCAGTTTATCTGCTGACACATCAAGATTGTGTTCCCAAATTAGGCACTTTAAAATTCTTATTTAAATGGCAAATGATGAAAAATTTAAATAAAATCAACCTTTTAATTCTTACAAAGTAGTGTGCTTTATTAATTATCAAGCCAACAGTGTTCCCAGGGACTCTCATCTTCCTGGCCTTTGGGAAGGTGGGAAGATGAGAGATCCTGGGAATGAGGTTGCTATCAAGCATCACCCAGGTGACTGTTCCCTCATGAAGTTGATGTCTAATGACTCATACCTTTGTGTTCAAACCAGCTAAACATGCTTACTTTTAGAAAAAAAAATGAGAAATAGGCAGCAGAAGTGTTTATCAAGGCAGTACTATGTCCCCTACACTAAAGAAATCATGTACTTGTAGGTCTGCCTGAAAATAATAATTCTTTGGCATTAAACTACCGGTGCCATCTGATCACATTATGCAGCCTCTGTAGTAAGTTTAAATGGATAGTACGTCATGTTGTGTACTTTCATCCTGTAGCTTCCAATTGACCATGGAGGGGCAGAAGGTAAATGTCTATACATTGACACAGAAGGCACATTTAGACCAGAAAGACTTCTGGCAGTAGCTGAAAGGTATGGTTGGTCATAATTCACAAGAAAAAACATAAGATTGTAAACATTATCATGATGAATTGTTGTTCACTGTTGAGACTGGCAGAACAGAAAGATGCAACCAGGGTGATGAATTTGAAGACTAAAATTTAGACAGTCTTTAATAACTACTGCCCAACAGATCATAATTCATTATTTTGTGTAAAACAAAATTAATATTTGTCCATTTTATCCCTAATTCTTATTTTGAACTGATGTAGATATGGGCTAGCAGGACAAGAGGTTCTTGACAATGTGGCTTATGCCAGGGCCTACAATTCTGACCATCAGTCACAGCTCTTACTGCAAGCATCTGCCATGATGGCTGAGTCAAGGTACACGTATCACTCTACAGCAAAACATCGTGAATTCATTATACAATTTGTTGTTGTCTACCAAACCAAGAGAACTGGGATGTACATGTGGTCAAGAGTCACTACTGGCTTATTAATCCAGCTGGATGAGAGCTTATCATTGGATCAAATTTCAACAGAAAACATTGACCTGAGTTAGTTTTGAAGAGTCCTGCTAATTAAAAACTGGGCAAGCTAGCTTGTTGATGAGCGCACATAGTTCCAGAACGAAAGTCTGTTACTTAAGGTAGATAAGATTAATGCCTAGTGGCTAATACAAATTGTTGTTAAGATTAACCATTCTGGTTATTCATTATTTCTTTTGCCTTCAGATATGCTCTAATGATTGTCGACAGTGCCACAGCTTTATATCGGACTGACTACTCAGGACGTGGAGAATTAGCCAATCGCCAAATGCACTTAGCAAGATTCCTGAGAACTCTTCTCAAACTTGCAGATGAGGTTAGAAAAACTTTAGAGTAATGTACAGCAGATACACTTGGGAATGTGTGTAGCAATTGAAAAGAGCTTCATGACAAAAAACTGTCAGACTTCAGGAACTACATGCAGGGTCTCGTCCTTATCCTTACTTGTAGATCAGGACAAACTTTGGGAAAGGGAGAAGATGTTGTTCAGGCCAGAGAGTACAAAGTCAAATACTTAACATAATACCTGCAGCATCCATAAACCATCAAGAAACAAACAAACAAGAAACTTTAGTCTGATTGTACATTTTAGGCTGTTTGAGCCTAGTTGCTCATGAGGCTTTATAGCTGTTTTATCTCTGGCTTGTATAACATGAAGCACCAAGGCTGATTCTCCTCCCCAGATAGGATGGATCATGTGTTAATAAAAGCATCTGCGGTCGAGTGTCAATCGATACCCTTGATTGACCCTTGATCAACATCTTGATTAATCCTCGATTGACACTAGACCGATACTCGATTGGCATCTCGATCTACACTCAGTTGATATCTCAATCAATCCTTGATCGACACTAGACTGACACTTGATCAACATCTCGATCAATACTCAGTTGACACCCGATCAACAGTTGGCTGAGTTTCGACTGACTCATTTATTGATCAACACTTGATGGTCAGTGTGTGCTTAAATTAATTGACTCTTGACTGACTGTCTACTGAGATGTCAATCAAGTGTTGACTAAGTATTGACCGAGATGCTGATCGAGTGTTGATTGAGATGTCGATTGAGGTTTGATTGAGGGTATCAACTGATACTCGACGGCAGATGCCTTTAGTACGCATGATGCAATAGGATGCTAGTCCACTGCACAGGATTTGACTCTTGAAAGGGTAACCCATTTACAATTATACCCCTAGGAGGGGAGTCATATGTGCTGTGAGTGTGAAGTGCTTTGGCCAAGAACACATATACATGTATATAAATATTGGCACTGGTACATTTTCCAAGCCTTTGATGGTATAGTGATAGAGGTTGTAATGTGGTCACTTTTCCATTCAGTTTGGTGTAGCTATTGTCATTACAAACCAAGTCGTAGCTCAAGTGGATGGTGCTTCCATGTTCCAAGCTGATCCCAAAAAACCGATAGGCGGAAACATCATGGCTCATGCATCAACAACAAGGTACATGTTCCTAATTTCACTATTTATCTCCATCGCAGTTAATTTTGAGTAATTAAAAAGTTGACCACTTTATTTTTATTGCAGGAATGCATGTATTTACACTTGTCTTAAACAAAACCATGCAGCTGTTCAAAAACATGCACAACCTATTGCACTCTGAACAGAAGAGCAACCATCAAATAACCAAAATAGTTGTTATCGTAGTTATCAGTTTTTTGACATGCAAACAAGGTGGAAGGGTCAAGTCTAGATCTGCTTTGTACTGACCCTTTCACCTTGTTTGTTTGCGTTTCTAAACAAAAGAATATTTGACTGCAGGTTCAACTGCAATGACAGCTATTTTACCCACTTGATTCAAACACATTTATAATTTCCATCCTGGAGGCAGAGTTGTGCAATGCAGCTGGCTGTTGAAGAAAGGTGATTGTTAGTGAAGGGTTCCTGTTACTGGTCTCTGGATGTGAGGTCTACATACTAAATAACTAAACCAAAGGAACAGAGCTGGCATAATATTAATCATTCAATAATTAGTCAATGGTGGTCCTTGCCTAGTTTCTCAGCTTCATTAGTCAGCCTCATTTTAAAATTGATCATTCACCCCAGGGTTGCGCTCTAGAGGTGCTGGCATCCGTACTCAAGTGTCGATCAATAACCTCGATCAATACTCTCGATTGACACTCAATTAACACTCCAGCGACACTTCATCGACACCTCGGTTGACACTCCATCGACACTCTATCGACCTCTTGGTAGACAGTTGGTTGAGTCAACTAATTTTTGATCGATGCATGTGAGTGGGTCGACACTTAGCCAACTATTGACTCACTGTTGATCGAGTGTCGACAGAGCATCAATCGCAATGTTGACTGAGTACCGATCCAGATGTCGATCGAGGGTATCAATTGAGAGTAAACGTGTAGATGGACACTTGACCACAGGTATCTTTAGTACCCATGATCTGAGGTGCCTGGGTGCCACAGGTGACTAACTTTTGCCTTTGAGCGACTGGAAAAACTTACTTTTTTCTTAATTATAAGCTTTAGTGCTGGACACCCAGGATTTCACAGTTAGGAACCTTTAAGCTCCTGATAATTTTTCTTAGCCCACAACCTTGCACCCTTTGGTGACATCACCAATTGAATAAGAAAATTAAAGACCTAGGCTTGGGCAAAAGGCAAGCATCAGAACCTGCATGTTAAGGTCATGGTTCTACTGATTGCCAGCTCAGGGTTCCACAAGGAACAGGTTTTATGCGTGGAAACAATTCTTAAACTGCTTTTCATTCTCTCCAGATTGTATTTGAGGAAAGGAAGAGGGGAGACAAGAATTTGCAAGATTTACGACTCGCCATGTTTGCCTGAGGCTGAAGCCATGTTTGCCATTAATGCAGATGGTGTTGGAGATGCCAAGGACTAAAAGATGCAAAGTGCAAAATGGCATCTATTTGTTCAGTGGACATAAACTCCTGACTCGTACTGTAATTTGAAATACTTCTAGTTGCCTTAATTTCAACCTGTAAATACACAGCCATCTCATGTTGCATGCAAAATCCTTGTGTATCACACAGCTTCAAACAAAAGCATAAAAATCAACAGAAGGACAGAAGGTGGACAAGTATTTTTGTCATGAACTCAAGGAAGATTTACATGAATAGTTTGATATATTATTAATTGAATGAAAGAACTGCATTTTGATGTAACATAGAATTTGAGAGGATTCGTGCAAGCATGCAAATATTGTAAAAGGGAACCTTAAAGATTATAATTCATTCATTTTCCAAATTACTTTGATTTTGATTAAGGCTTCAAACAAATTGCTTATTCAGTGTGCCCCAATTAGTTTCTAAACTTGCTGTAGGTCAGATTTTTTAATTAATGTAAAGAGCCCTACAATTTTGAAAAAGACCCACTTAGAGTCATAGTCCAACAATAGGCAATAAAACGTACATGTGTTTAGAAGCAAAGTTATGCATGACAACATTTTTATTCTCCTGGAGGAAAAAATCGACATTGACTGCTAACCATTAAAATGAAAATAATGTCATGTCTTTTGTGATAATAAATTATATTCTTTATTGAAACAAAGATTATGGAGATAATTGACCTGCATTGTTGGATTCGTTAATGCGTCAAATATTGGTTATTTTCCGCTAAACGTCATGACATGTGACATGACCTGTCAGAAGAACCAAATCTACTTCTAAATATGAAGGATGTTATAACCTTAATATTACTGCGTGCTAAATTTGGTTCCATTGTCATTTATGTCTTCAGATATATAACTAATAATATTACTCGCAGCAGTAAAAGTTTTTGACCCATGCCTTAAACTGCTTGAGTTATGCACTTGCTGATTTTGCCTCAATAATATATAGCTTTAGCCACACCTGATTGCAATAAGTCAACCATAGAGGAAAAAAAAATAATTTGTTTTTCTTTGATCACGAACTCAAAAAATGATCAATTCTTAGCATGTAATTGTTCAGCATGTAGCTTCACTATTTTTTCCTGTTCAAAACTTAACAATGACTTTCCAAGAGAGGTTTGTGCAAGGAATGTCTCGGAAAAATTAGAGAAGGAACAATGTGCCAGGGATTAATTTGCACAGAAATTTTGCCTTCGCACATACTCCCTCCTTCTCCCTCAGAGTAATAACCTGACTTGAGTCTGCAATCCAATCAGAAAACCAGTATCTGGGCAGTGGGCAACTTTAAAATTACACCTCAGTTAGCTCTAAACCTGAGCCCGCGATATGGCGGATACCTTGTTTTGACAGATGTCAGTTTACCATAACATGGATGTCCAGTAGCAAAGATGTACCTATGGTAATGGTGCTTCCCTCTTATTTTTCAAGGTATTAGGCTTGGCATACGGACAGTCACGTGACAACCTGAATTTTTGAGATCGATGGGTTACCAAATTTTCTACTGGTATGGGGCTCCACTCACGTGCCTTCGGCCCACAGGAACTCCACTAGGATTTGTGAATTTGTGGCTAGAATGATAGGGGCTGGAATTTCTTCAAGTCCTTCCCAGTTGTAGTAGCTCCTCTTAGTGATCCACGCCAGCGTTTTTGTTGTTGCGCCACAAATAACTAAGGTCTTCAACATTAAATCCATCGTTGAATAGTTAATGCACGGCTAACACAATCATAAGAGAAGAACCAAAGAGCTTCATCCAGGGTTGGTATGGGTCCTGGAAAAACTGGAAAGTCCCGCAATTTTATTTTGGCATTTTCCAGGACTGGAAAGTCCTGGGAAAAGGCTACTGGTCCTGGAAAGTTCTGGAAATCTGATAAAATCAAGTAAAAAATATGAGATGTATGGCAGACAGTAAGAATAATTAACATCGAGATCTAGAGAGTGAAAGAGTAAATGTAAATTTTAGAGTACTGGAAAAATCAATCTGAGTCCTGGAAATTTGTTTCTGAAAAAGGGTACGAACCCATCATCTCTCATGGAAGTTTGAGCCAAGGTCAGCAGAGCTGAACAAAACGTGATGTTGTGTGACGAAAGTAAGAACCAAGGAAAAAACCACTGTGCAAAGACCTGAACTGCAAAATGAATGGTCTTGAGACCAACTAAAAGAAGATTGAAATTCATTTTTTCAAGTCTGTATTCAATACTGTGGGCTCGATTTGACTCATGCATACAATGTAATTCTTAAATTGCTTCAAGATTTTGTTCTTAAGCAATGACAACAGCGAGGGTGGGGCACTTATTGGAAAGGCGGCGTTTATATGTCAGAGGGTACGTAGAAATATAATAGGTACCCAATGGGCACGTGTGGCTCCTGCAATGAGAAATACAGGATTGCTTGAAGTTTCTAATTTCAACGTGAAGCAGCACTTTCCTAGACAGAATGATTTAGAAGGGAGTTTATCTTATTTTGGTTGAGCTAGCGTCGATTGGAAGGGAACAGTAATGTCACTGAATAGGAGCTGGACAAGGCAAACGACTCCGCGTCTTTCTTATTGGATTATTCTACCAGAGAAGAGTGCATATAGCAGGACGTAACATGTCGATCAAAGTCGATCATCGAAAACGCAGTCGATAAGTCAATAGTACTCGATATTTGTCGATAATAATTGTCAATCGACAAGTTACGTTTGTCGATAAAAGTCAATAATCACAAGGTTTTCAACTGATTATCGATTTTATCAACAAAAATGCAGACAAATGTTTCAACCAGCTACAAAATTCAAGTAACCAAACCAATAATAGCCCCAAGGACTTTTTTTATGCCGACTTTAAAGAGCTCTAAAGTAAATCTGTATGACAATAAACTTAAATAAAAACCTGAACAACCAAGTGGTCTGTTATTCATTACAGAATAGAACGTTTAGATTACCTCGAGAAATGATCGATTAACAGTTTCAGCTGAACTAAATCGCGATCTATAACATAACTCAAACCAACCTAGTTCCTAGAGTCTCTCTAGGCGGGGGAGATGAGAGATCCTGGGAACTCGAAGTCGTGTTTCTTCGGGGGGACAGAACGGGCCAAAGTTTAGACTAGATGCGGGAAAAAATCGAGGCCAGAAAAGTAATTAAGAAGTAACGTAAAGTAAATTGACATTTTATTTCATCAGTGGTTTTATTCAGTTCAACATTTGCCAAATACAAGCTGCTACGACTCTCCTCCCTCTCTGCTGGGTGTGCTGTATTCGCCCAGTTTGTATGCCCCTTGCTTCTCCTTGCACCTGTGACTGTTGCACCAGTCCGCAACCTACGTATGCCTACGCCATACATCGTTTTTTGTATTTCCGATACTTGTCGATTGAAATCGATCAAAATCGATCAAAATCAATCATAATCGAACAAAGTCGATAATCACAATAAATTGTGTGATCGACTTCTATCGATTTCCGATATTTGTCGATTAATTAGTATCGACAACGATCGACAATGATCGATTTTTATCGACTATCGAAATAATCGACATGTTACGTGCTGCATATAGGTAAATAGAGGCATAGCCTCCTTGATCAACGTTTACTTTATTTAGAGACCAATTTTCTAGTGTATATTCCGTAAACTTCCGAAAGAAACGGCTCTCGTTACTTTCGGAACTACAGTAGCAGCCTTTAGGGCTCGTTACTCTCGGGGGGTCGTTACGTTACTTTCAGTGGGCAAGAAAACGTCGTATAAAGTTGGTACGACTCAGCTCTTTTTACGAAACAAAAGAAAGAAATTCTTCTTTTCCACTTTAAATTTATGTTGCTGCCACAGGCCAGTGGGTGAGCTCTTCAGATCTGGGGCCCGTTTCTCGAAGGTCCCGAAGAGTTTTCGCACCGGAAAAGCCTTATGACTCCTGTTTTATTCACATATGCTAAATATGAACAGAGGCCCCTTTATACAGGAAGTTTCAGGTTTGTGCACCTGTCTGTTTTTAGATACAGATTACCTAAAAATGGCCGTGCGGACCCGAAAAGTTTCTGGATAATTCGAGATACGCGCCCCTGAATAGGTTTGAATAGGTCTGAATAGGTCTGAATAGTCAGATGGATGAAAAGCGTGACAAACGTGGGAATGAAATCCTGAGCCCTCGCCGGCTAAGGGAAGCGACCTGGGAACTAAGGACAAAAATCGGCAAGGGTTCGGAATAGACTTAAGAACCCGAAAGAAACCGAAGACGCTCGTGATTCAAAGATGGCAGACGAGGTAAACAGGTTCGACATTATTTTGCATTTTGTTTTGGTTTCGTGGTCGTAAAATATCGCCGGTTTATCTCTGTTTTTATCAGAATGAATTGGAGAGACATCGGATCAACGAGCTTAGGCGACGATTTTTCCATGAAAACGGTAAGACCCTAAATTTTGCATGCCCAATTGGCTGCGACCCTGCCTTGGCCTGAGTATTTGTTTGTTTGAACGTGAGATTTCGATCTTGCGAAGGCAGTGGAATGCTCTTTTACTCTCCGTGAAAGAAAATATATGCATACCAATGTAATAATGCATAATTTTGTACTACTTTGAACACGTTCGTGTATTAAGTGTGCATATTTTAAGCTTAAAATAGTTTATTTTAATTTATCACCGATAAATATTGATCAAGCACTGGTCGCAGAGTAATCACATTTTCAGCGGCACTCAGTTTAACGGTACAGATAACAAGCTTTCATTCCTTAATATTTTAGGTTCAAACCTGCAGGATTTTCATGAGCAAGATGTAAAACGAGTCCGCGATGACGATCATTGGTTGAGTTGCTTTCTTAAATCTCGTAAACAGGAAGTAAATGATGCGTTACCAGCCTTGGTAAGTTGTGAAGACGTTTGGAAATGCTTTCATCGTTGAATTCATGGCGAAATTCTCTTATTAAGAATCAGTTAATCGGCCAGTTTTGGTCACCCTACCGGAGTGCTAGTTTGGGGTTTGTTGGGGAGGAGGAGGGAGGATCTCACACTTAGCAAGGGATGAGTGGGTGAGATTAAAGGCCTTTATATCCAAGTTTACTGCAAATGTCTGCAGTTTGAGGTTACACACTTGCCATTTGTGGTCCAATTTCACACACTGATTTCCATGCATTCAGATGTACATCAATACATAATGTCGGATTTACTAATTGTTTTCATCTAGAGATCCCATGCTCATTTGCCACCTGTATGCAACTCTTTTAGAATTTATCAGACCAGAGACCAGAATGTTTTACTTTAACACTGCCATCTTCAAGATAAGACAACTGATTTTCAATGACTCAGAATCGCTGTTGTCACTGTTTCCTGATTGTTTGTCCCCATTTGCAGATCTCAGCATTCTTTACAGCATTTTTGGGCTGGATGCAATATGGGACAGAAGTTTTGAGAGAGAGTGAGAGGGAAGGAGAGGAGCATCATGTGAACTAAAGGCATCTGCGGTTGAGTGTTAATCGATACCCTTGATCAACCTGCGACTGACATCTTCATCGACACCCAATTGACATCCTAATTGATTGACTCTGTTGACATTCGATTGACAACTTGATATTTGACATCTCAATCGACACTCAATCAACAGTCAGTTATTAGTCAGCCGACTGTTGACAGACTCATATGCATTGTTCAAAAATTAGTTTACTCTCAACTGGCAGCCAACCAAGATGTCAATCAAGTGTCAATTGAGTGTTGGGTGAGAGTCAACCGAGGTGTCGATGGAGTTTTAATCGAGTATTGATTGATTGTTGATCAAAGGTCAATTGCGGTTATCCATCGAGGGTATCGATCCAGGTATTGATCAATACTCGACTATGGATGCCTTTAGTACACATTGGTCCAGAGAGGAGAGGGGTAGGGATGTGCATGATCCCAAACTGAACCATGAGCAATTTTGGGCACTTTTGCACCAGGCAGTATTTCCTGCAATTAATAAATCTCAATTTTGTGATTTAAGGTGCACCAAAACTGATAAATCTCTTTTTGTATTCTAATGTTACCATTCAGGGTACAAAGAAAAATTATTTTCTGACTTGCCTTTTGGACAAGCTATAAGTAGTATGTACTAGCCCAAAAGTTTTTTTTTACTAGACCCCTAAAATTTAATCTTTCAAACATTTTTCCAAGAAATTTTACTTGCCTGTGACTAACCCCAGGCTATTGGATTGCTGCTGTCTTTGACATTAGGGACTATGATCAGGGATTGATTTCATTAGACGTAAGAGGACTAGTTTTAGGCTAATACAAACTTTGTACTTAATATTCTTTTTTGAGGTGGAATGCGTAAAATGGAGGAAGTCATTTGGAGTGAATGGTAATTACAATGATAATCATTAGTTTTTATTATTTATTGAAATTGATTGTATAAACAAACAATTTTAGTAAACTTTTAATTTTGTAAATCATTTTAATATTCAGTAATGCGTTAACAATCAATCATCATCATCATCAGTCCTTATTTTACCACTGGATGCAAAAGGCGTCAGTCTATTTATACACATATAATGTGTACATTCACTTTATCTTTCTCTCTGTATTCTCCTTTCTCCTCGCAGACCTTACAGAGAGATCTGTTGACCGCAGATTACTTGAGGCTGGTTTCCTCTTTCCATATAATCAGGACAAAGATGGCAACACTCTCGGTAACTATCTACAGTAGAATTGAAGTCACAAGTCAAACTTGGATTGAAATCAAAGATTTACTTTTTCTCTCTGTGAGAACATTTTGTTTCCATTTTCAGCATTATTCCTAGTTACAATCTGTCAGTAAGAGTTTAAATTACTTCAAATACATGTGTCAATAAGAAGACTGAAGTTGTTGTTGTTTTTTTCTTGCAGTCATCTTCACTGGAAAACTTTACAGAAAAGATCCTCAACAACATCCAGAAGTAAAGAGACTTCTTGTTTTTCTCTTAGAGAGGCATGTGAGTAAACTGTTTCTTGTTTTTTTCTGTCGTTTTGAGCTACCATGGGATTAGTAAATTCTTGAAATTCCTCTCAAACTCATTAGGTTTTATCTTCAACTCTTACCTACTGATTGAAATTTCATTGTAATTCTTCTTTCCTTGCTGAGTAGGCACTATTTTAATAAATTCCTGACCTTTTAGAGTAGAATAGTTTTATCAAAAATTTATGACAGGTTGTGAATTAGCCTGTCAGTGAGTTATTTTAATTAGTATGCAATGTACTTATTACATGGGTTCATGCATGCACAATAACTATTACTTTTAAATGCTTGATTAATATTGTTATTTTATTACTATTTGCAAAATAATTTTGAAATCATTTTTCAATTTATAATATTCTCAGTGTGATTGCTGTTTGCAGGCAAAAATGTTTCCTGGCCGAAAAATAACAATGATCTTTGATATGCAAGAAACTGGTCTAGCACACATGGTATACTTTGAATCAATGATAATTAATTATTAATTAATGATTTCAATAAATAAAATTTTCAGTCATTATTATTTCAAGAACTTTATTTTGTATAGAATCTAATGCTGCTTCAAACTAATCATATAAGAGTTGCTGTTAAATTTATGATTATAAATATTTTTCGTTGAAATACGGGATGGAGAATATTTTAAAGTATAAGTCAATTAGTATCAAAGAATTTAAATTTTTTCATTGAATAAGAATCAAGTTTGGAGGAAAGTTTTTTTTGAAAAAAATTAGCCTTCTAGGACTGATTTTTCGTTCTTATAATAAACCTCTTTAGCTTGGGGAGGTTGTTTTCCCATTGCAGACCACATGATGATACTCTTGAGAATTCTTGCTTTCAAATTTTTAAATAACCGCATGTATATGAACGAATAATTTTAAGATGGATAAAAGAAAAATTCTTGAGAGAATATCATGTGGTCTACAATGGGAAAACAAACTGCCCAAGCTAAAGAGGTCTATTAATGCATAACCTAAATTTTGTGCACTTTGTTTTGTAGGACCTGGAATTTGTAAGATTTGTCATTAGTTGTTTTAGGGATTATTTTCCTTGGACGTTAGGTTTGTGGTTCACTCTTCAATATCACTTATTATGATAATAGATATTTATAGTAGTTATTTATGGTTATTATAATTAATTGAGTTGTTTCCCAAGAATTTTGTTTGCAATAGGACAATAAATTATCATGTTGATTGAATAATGTTTTTGATTTTGTTGCCTGTCAATCACTTTGAATGTTTACTCAAAATTTTTTTTATTAATAATTTTCTCTTTAATTTATTATTAGCATGGTTATTGGTTGTGGAGTTGCCCTGGATTTTATCAGGTATGCATTAATAGTATTTACAACTTAACAGCTGTACACTGGAAACAACTGAAAATTATTGAATATTTATTATTATTAATAATAATATTATTAATTAGTGTAGAATGCCATCATGTGGTGACAGCTTCCCTGCTTGACTTCAATGTATCATTTTTTTTTTTTATAAATAGATATTGTTTTGAACAATTTTAATTCCAGTTAGTTTAAGAACGTAAATTCTCTACAGCTGTTCTGATCAAAGGATCCTAGGATTTAAGGACCGTTTCTTATGAGTACTGACTTCTCTTGCTTTGTTTTTCACGGCCATAGCTGCATGGAAAATAGTCAAGTCATGGTTGAGCCCTGAAGCTGTAAATAAAATCAGGTACAGCAGTATCGCACAGCACTCAGTATCATGGTTATACCCTGAAGTTTGACAACATTATTTCAAATTATAAGCGTGCAATATGTGCAAATTGCAGCTCCTCAAACATTTGTTGTGGATGCTATGGATCAAAAGATTTTCTTGAGAACTCATATCAATCCATCTGTTGCAAAAAGCAGTTATATAATAATGAGGCCTCACTGTTTGCTCCCAAGATCAAAGAAGCACTACACATACTTTGGGAGAATCCAACACTTAATGCATGTGTCAAACACCTTAATTTAAACCTTTCTGTTTGACTTTTGTATTAGTAAGAGCAGTTTTCAATTGAGTGTTGAAAGTAATTAGGCAATTAGTTTGGTTTTGGTTTTGGTTTTACTACGGTTTGAGATTGGCTGAATACATGTCTCTAATTGGTAAGTAATTGGTTTGGTTTTGGTTTTACGACACTCGATTGAAAACCGCTCTAACTACTAATTGTAATTACTGGGCACCAATGTTATTGTAATTTTTCACTTTTTTTATTCTACCGCACACTATGTTCATTTCACACTGAAGATGGCAGACGCATCTGCGGAAACATGTTTGTTAAATTTAAGAGTGTTGTGTTTCTCTTTAAATGTATATAGTATATCATCATTGCTATTACCCAGACCAGTTATCATTACATTTAGTGGGTGTGATTTCTTTGTGTCAGTATGGTGATCAGAAATTAATGTTTGTGTCAGCTCATCTTTTTGTTGCAAATAATTACATCATGTAGTTGGTAGGCTTTTTTTAAAGTGGAATGCAAATGCTTAAATTTTTGAATTTAGATGCCGTGACCCTCACAACTGACCAAGAATGCACAGGCGCTGTGAATTACATCAAGTTTAACTTATATCCATTTTATCTTGTTGTTTTCAGATTTTTAAGCAGAGTAGAACTTACAGAGTTAATTGATGAAAACAAACTTCTTATCAGATTAGGTGGAACAGTAAGTATTGAAACATTTTACCAGTCAAGAGTAATTGAACTTGTCACTGCTTTAAGAATAACTATTTAAATAAAGTAAAGCTCATTAATCTGACAGCACTCTGCACACATTACGTGCCTGTAAAGGTGATTGAGAGAGTAAGATTTGTAAAACTGCATCTGTTTTCTTGTCATGAGGTGAAAGTGAAAGCTGCCAGAGAACATAGTAGTCATGTGATGAAGTAAGAACTGAAACAATAATTTTGGTTGATTCACATCTGATGTAAAATACCTTTGTCTTTGTAGGATCCATATGAATATTCATATCCACCCACAAAAGAAGCCCTGAACAGCCTTGGTGTTGCCTCTACGGATAAGTAAGTACTAAAGATAGCCTACTAAGCTGGCGAGATTTTGCACGCAAGTGCTTTTGTTTTGGCAGCCAAGCTGGTAGACTGCATAGCATGGGCTTATACCCGCTTTCAGTGTTAGTTCACGGGTGACACCTTTTGGCCATCTTTTGACATGCTATGAAAATGGCTGAAAGACCATTTAACTGTGAAACTGGCAATTTTTTTCTGATTATTAGCAGAAGAAATGACAAATCAATGATAATCACTGACCTCAAATGGCCAAAGAAGATTGGGGACATTGCATGTTTCCCAATTTACTGGATAATTCAAAGGATTTTAGTGTAGTTGATCGGCTCTCAATAGTGATTTCTGGAAGAATTGGGCCATTACTGCCTTTAATACTCACAAGGTGTAAACCTTCAAAACAGTCAATTTATTTCTCCTGGAATGACCTTGATACTCCTAACCTTAAGTAGTTTGATGTCAAATAAATCCATCTTTCACCACTAAAATTCGAGTTTGACTGTAAAGAAGTCTGTTGTGCTTACATTTTTGACGTAGGCCAGGTTACATAATGTATCAAAAGATGGCATGTGAAAAGATGTTGCCTATGCACGTAAAACTGAAAGCAGGTGTAAGTAATGAACACTTCACCACGGGTGTTGCACTTGACATTATTTTACTTTCAGAGTGCCTCTCTCCACCCAGGTGTATGAATGGGTACTAGTGAATTTATTGCTGGGAGTAACCCTTCGATGGATTAGCATCCCATCCAGGAGGGAGTAGAAATACTCTTAGTGGCTTCATTTTACAGAAACCAGAGATAAATACCTGTGCCTCTCGGCGCATATGGAGATCATCTTTTTACGTGTTGCACTACTCCAAACCACTCTCTTTTATTCCTACTCAGCACCTGCTACATGATTTAGTTCTGTGGATACAAAGCATACTGATCGATGATGTTGTCATTCTTACTAAGTCATGCCAACACTAACTCTTTCCCTTTGATCTATCAACAGTGTAGAAGATGTGCATATTGCAAATGGTTCCTTAAACCAAAGCATTGATTTTGATGACGACAGTTGTGAGGAAACACAGTCCAATCAACAGCTGTTACAATCTTATGAAGATCGTGAAGAAGCTCCCTCAACACCGACAAAAAAGGTACTTGCCAACTGTTAATATTCCCCAGCCTTATAGTAGTTACATTTTCCTGGACTTAACACCAGGCTGGCACCTGAAGGTCATCCAGTCTTAAACAGGGTTGCCATAGGTCAGGAAATGGCCAGGGAAAATTCTTCAAGGTCAGGGAAAAGCCAGTTATCATGAGTCAGGGAAATTGACATTTTGAAGAAAAGTCAGGGAAAATTGAAATAATTTAACACGGCAGATTTAATACCATTGAAGAAACATTTGGGGTCAATGTGATCTCAACGGTATTTTTTCCTTAATGAAGAAGTAAAATTTGTTGGAAACTTATCAGTCTTAATGAACAAGAGGACAGGGCCCAGGGGGGGGGATACTTTGGGAATTTCTGGGTGGGGGTGTGCCACTGGGACCCTTGAACCCTTAGCCTATACCAGAGCTAGTTCAGCTGAATTTTGCTACCCTATACTAGAGTAAACTCCCCAAACTCCCCCCCCCCCCCATCTATCGACACTGTTGAGGCTGATTTGCATAAATTTAAACTTGCTGATTTGATTTTTTTTATATTTTTGAGTGACAATTCCTGATTTCCTTAGTCTAGATAAAATCTTCAACCAACTAGTCAGTTTTGTGAAAAATTATACCCTATTCTAGACCCAAACGCTCTGATTTATATACCCTATCCTAGAGTAAACTGCTTGAAAACCATACCCTTCACAGTGGCACATACCTATATAGCCCATATATGGCAGTGCCCCCCCCCCCCCCCGGGAAAGGGCGGCTGTAATGGGAGGCTTGAAGCCGCTACTACATCTGACAGTTTGCATTTATTTGGTCAGGGAAATTTCTTTTTTATCAGGAAAAAGTCAGGGAAATGTAAGGGAATTTTGAAGGAAAAGTGATGTTTGTGGCAACCATGTTGAAGCGAGTGAGACTTCATCCAGGGTCACCCAGGCCCCAGTGCCAATCTTATGATTTTTTTTTTAGTTATTGATTAAAGCAGCTCGCTGCTAAGGAAATGTTTGAATAGTTCGTTAGCTTTAGTCTGAGCAGGAAAGTGACAGATTGCCGGATATCAAGGGCAACAGCCATGAACTGAAGAAGTGACCATATTGGTTTTTTTTTTCAAGGTGACTTTTGAGGATGTACCTACAGTAACAACTCAGGGTGAAGACAGTTCTACCTCCCCTACAAATGCAAAACAGGTAATTTTCGGACTCGGTTATTTCCGACTCAAGCCCATTTCTTTTGAATTTGCTTTTTTCTGTCATTTACTGCCATTATCATTATTTACTATCATCATGTCGAACTCCTCGCAATAAATTCAAACTGATTTTTGTTTCCCGTGACAGAAATCTAACCCTGTTTACTGTTTTGAACTCCGTTGAATGGTAGATTTGAAAGATGTCGAGAAAACTGAACATCTTAATTTCTTGTAGAGAGAAAACCCCACAAAGTTCCCGTTTCGAGCTGTACAGCCAAGATTGTCTCAAAGACGAGCACCTCCGGACGGCTTTACGAGTTCAGCAAGTTTGCTTGTTATCACGTAAGTAACTTAAGTTCAAAATAGCCTTCCTTATAGATCCCGGTGGCAGCAAAACCTTCTAAAAATTCTTATAACTTTTTGCGAGCATCCCCTTGACAAGACTGCGAAGAAATCGACCTTTTGACGACACGAAACGTATGGCTACGTTTTGATGTTTGTCGCCCCGCCGGGAGGTGGGTGTGGGAAAGGTAAAGGATACTTTTCAAGGAGCATCCTCGAGCATTTTTCAAAGTCCCCCCACCCCGTGTTTGTCGATCCTGCAATTCATTTTCCTCCAGGACATTGCTGGTCATCCAGACTGTCTGATGACTTCCTGCTATTTATTGAGTACTTTTCTGCAGAATCAAGCGGTTCAGGTCCAGTCACCTCTGATTAGACTATGTTTTCGAGCGTCTTGAAATTATACTTAAAAAAACGTTACTGATCTTTAAACAAAGGTTATTTTCGAAGCGAAGTGTGTTTGGGAGAAGTCAAAATTGTTACACTACACGTGCTGCCAAGTCGACTTTACTGAAACACTTGCACTTATAGTTATTCCTTTTTTATTAGCTGTAGTGTTTCTCTTTTACCCAAACATCCAGTTTTTTTGGATTATTTCTAAACCCCGGGCCGACATTTTACACGTATATATTATCTAATTATTATTATTACTCAACCTGTTACTGTGAAAATTTTGATAGATTTTGCTCCTTACAGACCGTCAGAGGAACTAGTCTTTACTGGAACAACTTCAACAGGAGAAATTCTTCAATCTTTGTCGCTTGCCAACAACACCCTGTCGGCTGTCGCCTTCAAGGTTTGCATTTAAACTTTCGCAATTGGCTCCATTCATTGTGTTAATTTAACTTTTTTTCCTGCAGATTTTTTTTTCGCCTTGTTTTTAGGATAACTGGTTGAGCTTTTCTCTCCGTTGCTCGTAATCAACATCAGTGTTCAGAATAAACTTTGTTGCTCCACGCTGAATTCGCTTCAGCTTAGTGATATTTCTGGATGTGTGTGGTGATCACACGACAGTGCAAAACTCCAACTACGATCTGACCAGGGAAAGATGCAAAGTTCTCAGTTTAAAAACATTCTTGAGTCCTTTACAGGTTCTTCAGTTTTATAAGACCTAGGATCTTGTTGGCCTTACTCGAGATTTTATCAATATGATTGACAGATTACAGATTACAGTTGGTAACCAAGGCAAGATTACGAAACTCAGATGTTAACTCCAGGATGTTATTATTTAAATATAAATCAGAGTAAATAGGTGTTTTTCTTTTAGTAATACGCATCAGTTTGCATTTCTTTGGGGGCTATTTAGAACTGTTGACCGAGTTCTTTTCGCTGTCGTTGTTGTTTGTGTGGACCTAGACGAAACAGAGGTCCAATAACGAACAACAACTTTAATAAAGGGGTCAATATTTGTGTATGTCTGGACCGAAGATACTTGGTTCCGCCCTGGTTTAAGCGATCAGACTGCGCGATTGAGATCATCTGAATGAGGTGCGGAGAAGGCATATAATAGACCCAGTTTAACCGGTGTGGCCCTTTAACATAAAATACTGATGTAATAGATAAGTGAACTATAATTCGGCCGTTAAACGACCAGAGCCCGCAGCAGTCGTGTTTCCCATTAATAGCAGGTTGGCAGCTTTTTCCCTTGCCCTGATTCTCTTTCTCATGTTGGATTTGTTTGCTCACATACTCCTTGAATCTCTCTGCTGCAGGTCAAGACGACTTCACCGGAGAGTTATCGCGTCCGACCCAGCTCTGGAGTGATTCCTGCTTCCTCGTCTGCCGAAGTCAGTGTGTTTTTACAGCCAGGTAAGACTGAATAGAGAAAACTAAGCGGTCACTAATGAAATTCCTGATTTGCTGAAAGAAAGAAAGAAAAAAATGCAGTCCTTTTACACTGCCATGCGCCACCGCGGAAAGCGGCACGTTAGAACAGCATAGTAAATACATTATGACGATGAAATTTATGATAATTATTTCTATGCAATTTTTGTGCGCGACTGAGCATACATGAAAGTCTGCGCGTCATAAATTGCAATAATTATTTACAATAACTGTCTAATTTCTCGCACGCTGATTGGCTCACTTTTATCATCAATAAGAGTACAGACGGATAAGATTTTAAGTTATGCAAGCTTTCAAGTTCAACTTTCAGCTGTCAAACTGTCAACTTTTTAGCCGATGAGATTTTATGGACTTTTTTAAGTAGCCAATCAAAAAGCGAGAAAAGCTATTGACAATGTTCGCGTCATTTTGAATAAAATCCAGTATCTTTGTTTACGACAAGCTTACGGCGTCTTTTTCCCTCATTTATTCCCGGCATTTGACCATTTTGGGGTCTTGTTATTGTAAAAAAACAAATTGACGTCAGTTTTTTATGCGTCTGTCCTCATTGATGATAAATTTCGTCATAACATTGTCAAAGTTTACTGCGGAACCACTCGCCTGCGGCTCGTGGTTCCACAGCCACTTTGACAATGTTATGACCCAATTTATCATCAATAAGAGGACAGAGGCATAAAAAACTGACCGTCAATTTGTTAAATAAGCAATAGCCTCCATTTGGCGCGAATATATGCTCCGATATTTGTCCGCGGGTATTATTTGTTCCGAGAAGCGAACAGTTTTCCGAGAGCGTAGCTGGAGGAAAATTGTGAGCTTCAAGGAACAGATAATGTCCAAGGAGAAACATCCGAGCATATTCTCGGGCCAAATGGAGGCTATAGTATTTATTATCCTTCAAATATTTTTCGCAACACGCGCAGTTTTAGCTGAGAAATATTCATTCACGTGACGTTTTTAGAACAATCGCGCGCGAGCGAAATTATTTAATAGGTTTTAAGTTTAATTATTATTATTATTATTATTATTATTATTATTATTATTATTATTATTATTATTATGATGATGAAATCAAATCAGGATGTTTTCATTTCAGGTCATGCAGCTAGTGTTATTAGAGACAAATTCCTGGTAATGTCCACTGGGCTACAGGATGAAAAGTCGCCGAGTGAACTAGCTGCATTGTGGAAAACGATACCCAAAGCAAACATAGTTGAACATCGGTCAGTCAAGCCTGCCTTAACGGCAGAATTCAACTTTAGCTATCTGTCTTTGGCCTTTTGTACACTAACATTAAAATACTTGTTTTTCTTTCTTTGATTAACAGATGTTTTTTCTTCTTTTTTTGGGTTGGATTGTTGACTTAAGCATTAGATACATGTACAGAGCAAACAAAATCATGGGCAATTTTTGCCGTTTGCCGCAAACATTAGTATTAAACTTCTCTTAACTCTCTATTGGCTCTGTCCCCAAAGTGCATGCCAGTCTATCGCATGTTAGTCCTCAGCATTTTGTTAAGTTGCTTGCTCCTCTGCGCATATATACTTCTGTGTTGACAGTGGCAGTGTGTGCGTGAGAACAAAGTGTCTTACCTGAGATCACAACGCACTCCCTCCGGCCAGGGCTGGAGTCTGGCACATTTTTCGTTAGGCTTCGCATCTCCACGAACTTAAAACTAACATCAGTGTTATATTTTCTCAGACTTCGATGCCGATTTCTGGCGTCCAATTCCCAGCTCTCCAGTCATTATTCTGATCTTGCCGAAGGTAAACCAGTGACGTTAAGTATGGCCATTGACAGCATTCAGTCACTTCAACGACAGCTCAATGATGTGGAGAAAAAGGTTTGTGCGTTATGAACGAGTGCATACAAGAAAAGATGTCTGCTCGAGATTCCTGCTAGCCTGCGAACGCAGACGTATTTTGGGCTTTCACTTGGTTCCGCCGAAAAATAACGTCTGCGAACCCGAGCCAGAAAACGATTTCTGTGACGTAGGAATTCTAAGCCAATCACAGTTTAGCTCAAATGACCCCAGAACTACTGCGCGAGGTATTCGCTGCGAGGAGCACTCGAGTTTCATTCTATCATGGAATCTGATTGGCCAAGGAGAAACAAAAGTCATTTTCAAAAGTTATTTCACAGAAATCGTCTCCTGGCTCGGGTTCGCAGACGTTATTTTTCGGCGGAATCAAGTGACAGCCGGAAATACGTCTGAGTTCGCAGGCTAGATTCCTGCCTGCTGGACTTAAAAGTTCTTTGTGATTGTTATAAATATCGAACAAGATGCTTTTCTTCGGAAAAGACAAAAACTTGCGGATGTTTGTGTATCTATGGCTAATTGTTGCAACTTTTGATTGCATTGTTTGAATCAGGTTTAATTAGACCGATTTTTCTTTGTGACTGGGACTAAATTTTGCGTGCTCTTAATCTGTTTGTTGTTACAAGTTGCTTTAATTTTGCGCTTATGTATAAACAATGACATTGACAAAGAATGTCCTCAGTGATTATTATCATTATTATTTGTTAGCTTTCTCTCTTGCCGAAACTGAAAGTAAGGTTTGTCCGACGAATTCCAGATGATGTTGAGGATTTTATAGCATGTTTCTCCATTACAACTAGCCCTAGCCTGTGATCATGCTCTTCAAAGCAATAGCGCCCGATCTCAGGTTAAACTGGTCCAGCCTGCTTTCCTAGACCTTCCCCCTGGACCTTCCTGCTTTGCATGACCGTCTTGCCAAAGGTAAAGCTTATTTTGCGTTTGTGGTGACCTTTGCGTTTTATTTATTTATTTTACAGCTTGACGCCACCAACAAGAGAATCGCCCACATAGATGAAGGCCTTCATGTTTTTATAAAAGTTCAATTAGGTCTCTTCTCTGCTATGATAGTTTTATTCGCTGTTGTGATGTACTACGCTACGTACTTCATGTAACACCTCATATAAAGTATCGTTGCGCTCACAGGTCCAAGTGGACGCGGTAATATAATAAACTGAAACTAAGAATTGGAATTAATTTTAAAGATTTAGGACTTTGAATAAGTTAGGCTCGAGGGCATATTGTAAACACAAAAATTTGCGACAGTAATAAACGACGTTTCGACATCGTCAGAAGTCATTGTGAAGTTAATGTGTAGGTTAGTTTTTGCATTACAAATAGATCCACAGTTATGCGCATGAGGTGGCAAAATACACATGTACTTGACAATGACATCCGACGATGTCGAAACTTCGTTTATTAATTTCGCTAATTTTTGTGTTGAAAATATTTAGGACGTTGTCCAAAAATTGTTTGCTGGCCAACAGAAAAGAATTTTTTTTTTCATTTGGCTTTTTTTAAAGTAATGTTATTCAATTCAGTAAACTTTTTTGGCTGAAAAGTAAAACAGCAAAAAAGATGAAATGACTGAACTGTGAAACATACGCAGCTTAACTTTGAGAGAGTGGAAATAACTTCCTTTTTATTGCGGAGAAATTTGTATCTGATATCTTTTTCATTTTGTAACAGTTCTTAACTGCTTTTCTCTAGGTTTAGTTTTATCCACTCCTATTGTTAGGACCAGTCTTCACTGTAGACTTAAAAGGGGTTTTATACTGCTGTTGTTTGTACCGCACTGGAGATCACCAATTAAAGTTTGGCGCGTTTTCTTGCCTCCGGCCGCTAGGGCCTGGTTAGAGCCTTTGGTGGGCCTAGTTGTTATGTTGCAATCTTAAATAAGACACTTCACTCTAGAGTTCCCCTTTCTCCACCCAGAAACACCTCGTTAGAAGTAGCGACGCTCAAATCTTAACCTGCGTGGCAGGCGTTCGAGTAATAGTGAAGAGAGTTGTTGCTGTGCCCGAGAGCGAGAATACGCGCGCGGGCTCTGCGCCGCTCGTGTCACGCGCGCGTCGCACTACTCCAACTCACACCCAATAAACTCGAGCGCCTACGACGCAGGCTACTCAAATTTTCAAACAAATCACGAAAATGTAGATACCGTGGGAAACACAAATTACATTGATAATACTTTTCATTTAGGATTTTTCTACCAGGATTACGCGAGGGCCTAGCGCCCTCACAGAAGGATATTCTATTTTTCTTAGAAGTAAAATAAATTATTTCAGTACAGTACTGTGAATAGATGGTGGTATTAATTTATAAATTAAAAAAAAGGTCACATGTAAATTGAACTACTGTGCAATGTCATTCTATAAAACTAGAATTTAACTTCAAACAAACCCAGAGTAAGTTATTGCTCTTAAACCTTAAACATATTTTGACTGAAAGTACTTTTTCATCAGGGCCGGGAAGTTCACTACACGTTCATGCACAAAACTTTTCTCTTTCACGGCAAAACGTTGGCACATCACACTTTTTTAAACTGCGAGAGCTAATAGATTCACGAGGAGCGAACCAGGGAGGGTACCCCGCATGAAAAGGTCCGGGATGCGCGTCAGAAAATTTGAATTGAGCCCCTAAAGGAGATCAATATGGGCGTGGCTCGAGCTTTATTTGACCCATAAAAGACACCACTTTAGAACAGCCTCAATTACCAGCCGCTGTTAAGGTAAGGGTCCCGCGCCAGTAGACCAGACTCGAGAGACCGGCGGAAATTGCAGCGTGAAAAATGGAAATAAGTGCGGGGTTTTTTAATTATTTTTTTCTTCGAGTGCACCCTAACAGAATACTTTGACAGCTAAAAATAGCGGGGTTTTTTTGTGATAAACGCCCGAAGTGAGACCAGAATCCTTGATTTACACGCATATACGTACGGGTACCTTCGGACTTGAGGGGCGCGGTGACCTTATTGCCCGAAAAAAATTACACAATGCCCGAAACCGTGAGTGTTGTTCAAACGCACTCAAATCGCAGTAAAAACAAAAATCGTTCACCGACAATTCTCACGTCCGAATGAAAGTGTCATCATTCCAAAAATAGTTATTTTGGAACCTCGCATACCCTATGACCTTGATCGACAGTCTAGTGAAATCAGAAACTTATAAAACAAACAGTTAATTCTAGTTCTTTGTGGAGCCATTCAAAACGACTCTTTTCAGAGCAACCACAAATACAAAAGTCTAGGTCTTCGTTTGTTTTGATTCTTTTGTCATTGTTTTGTTGATGGAAATAATTTTCCAAGATACACATCTAAACGATATATGGTTGTTCCAAAACAGAATACCTGGATCCTTGGATCATTTGACCTTAACTCCGTTTTGACAAGACAAACATCTGAGAAAGTAGCCTACAAGCCTGGCCTCGACCACCTTTTACTGAAAGCTTTCTCCCGAGTACTTTTGCCAGAATCATCAGCGTTTTGCCAAAAATTTCTGAAACTGGGGAGGCTGCAGCTCCCCCCCCCCCCAACCCAGCCCCCGCCCCAGCCCGTACTCCCCGTAGGCCTATGTTTATACGAATATCCCAAAGCGAGACTACACCCAACCCAGACCCAACCACGCTATTCGCTCACTGTTTTCATACGCTATCTGAAGTGTTCTGTGAGCCGCGCTAGGAAAATTGTATCTATTCGGTTTTACAGGGCAACTCTCAGTGAGTCTTCTCGAATTTATCAGCGCTTTATTGTCCACTTCCCAATCCCGGCTTAGTTCTTATTGCCTTTCCCAAAATTATGAACTTTTTTTTTTTCTACCCGAAACGACATTTTTATCAATCAGCGAAATCAAGAGGCGTTAAATAAGTAGAGGTGACAAATCTCTTTTGAAAATCGGAGGTGATTTAAAAAGGCCTTTGGGTGCCCCTGGATAAAGATAGACTCTTCACAGTTCTCTTTCTTCTCGTATCTTTTTTTATTCAGACGCGCGTGGAATAGAGAGAGAACTGGACGCCAGCGCAAAACGGGAGACTTGACTTGAACCGATCCCACCCCCGCTTGCTTCTAGCCTGCGAGCAGGCTCACGTTGGAGCACAAGCGCGCGGCGAAGCCGCGAGACGAGAAAGTGAGCCTGCCCTGATCTCTGCAAATTTTCTATTTCCACCCCGGAAACCGCAGAAAAGAATAAGTCAATTAATTTTCACCGGAAGTATGAACTTTGACAGCTCAGATCTCTCGGGAAAATTTTAAATCTTTTTTCATAACAATGTAGGCGCGATATCCGTTGTTGATAAAGTTTTGCCGAAGAAAAACTGTCAAAGACACACACTTGATTCCATGTGATCTTGCTTTGATAATCTGGTCTTTGACGATGTTGGCAAACGGGTAAACGCCTTCGTGTTGTTTCGTTGCCCGCTTGCAATCACATACGTTTGTAATATTTAACTCTTCCCATATACAGTCGGCAACACGATAAGTACGTCTTGATTCATTAACACTTTCAACCTCTATTTCCTGCTCCCTCTTTAGTTTGAAATTTAACCAGAAATAGACTGGAACTTTGTTAAAACATCAGTAAAACGCGGACTCAACTCTTCCTCTGACTCCAAATGTGGACGACTTGTTTTTTATTGCGCGGTTATTCAAAACTATAACAAAATTCTCGAACGTGATTGGCTACCAGCAGTCCGATTTGAGCATTAATTGGACAGTGTACGCGTCGTGCATGCATCCATAACGACGTTTGATCGTTCAGCGATCGATCGATGGTTTGTTCGTTTCTCGAATTTTGTCATAGTTTTGATTGATTGGTAACAGGACATCGTGTTGTCCAATTCAGTCTATAATCATACTCGTGATTAACAAATCGGACTCCCGCTTCGCGGTCGTCCGATTTTGTTAATCACTTGTATGATTACAGACCGAATTGGACTACACTCAGTCCTATTATCATTATAAGTTACCGAATCCAAGGGGATTTAATCTCTCTTCATCAAACATAATAGATTGACAGTTTTCTTGCCTTTCCCGATTTCGACCAATGGCATTTTACTTCGCTCAGACGAAGCAGAATTTAAAAAGTTACAGAGATCAAGGCAGGCTCACTTTCTTGGCGCCTCTTCACCAGACTCCTTCCCGCCGGATCGCTTTGCGCTTCGCCGCTCGCGCGTGTGAATCAAAGGTGAGCCTGCTCGCAGGCTAGCTTGCTTCGAGCTCGTTTCACTTGCTTTTTCTTTCGCGTGCGTTGAAAAATTGAGAGGCTCTGAACAGTCTAGGATGAATGTAAATTACTGGTAGACGATCGAAGAGAAGTGACTGACAAAGTGACTTTGCTCTGTCGAAGCTAACGTTCGAAACGGTTGTTCCGCACACTCATTTTGGCGGTTTCCGCAATTAATTCAATTTGAAACTAAATGTTTCGTTTGCCTGCCGACACAGCCTAACAATCTGTTTTGATTTTCTTTGTTCGGCGGCGAGGTGAGAAATCATCGGTAATCAATGGTGTTGTTATACTCACCACCGCTGTGTGCAAAAAGAGACATCGGCTATGCGCGGAGTTGAGAGTTTTCTCATGTTCGGTCTCTTTGTTAATTAACTCTATTGTATTCAAAACTTGCCCGATATTTCCTTTACTCATACTCGGCTGTTCAAGTTAACATTACTTAACGTTTCAATGAAAAATATCACTATGTTTAATATAAGAGTGTTTTATAATTCTCATCAAAATAGGTCCAGAATATTCAACTCTCGCCCACGTTTGCAGTTCATTTCGCGTGTATAGCCGGACAAACTCGTGAGGCGCAAACTTTTGTGCCCACTGTTTTTGTCGGGTGAGACGTAGAAAAGTGAGAAATCTGAAATCTGAAAGGGTTTGTTTAGTGCCGTTCATTTCGCGAAATTCTATGAACATCATCGCAGCTGGTTTTAGTAGTAGTAACAATCTTTTATTAGGAAGCTCCATCACTAAAAGTGGTTTACATAGAGGTCCTAATACTAGATATATACTATATAATGATACAATTAAAATCTATAAATTAGAGCTAAAACCGAATTTTTTTTAGACGTTTAACTGTGCCACCTTCTTTTAAAAGTCTCTGAGACACTGTTAAATGAACCGTCGGTTCATATCACACTGGTTCATGGCAGACGTGAATGAGTGAAATTTGCATGTGAAAGCAAAATTCAGTTGGTGTAAAAAAAATTTCCGGACCCTGACTATAAAAATATATCAGATCAGAAACAAACATCTACCCAGTGAGGAAAAAAAAAGTTGTAAATATCCCTTACCCCACAAAATTTCCCGCAATATCCCGTCTCCCAAAAACCCCTAATATAATGGGGTCCCAATGGGGGAGTGCCACATTCGCGAAGGCCTGGATGCTAATGACGTCATTGATGGCGCCAAACGTGAGCGCACATTGGCGCTGGTTGTCAGTTGTCAGTACTTGACGAGTGTGCATGTGAGAAAATCCGGGAAGCACCAGAGAAATACTTCTACCATGAACAGAGAACTTACGTATTACTACCAAGGAGACAGTAAGTATTTTACACAAAGCAGAAGTCTAGTCTCATTTTATTGCATCTTTCTAGTTTCTTTAGTTCGTTTTAGAAGTAGACGTAGATGTTGATAAGCCGTCCCCGCACGCAGTCTTGTTCACACGTGTTTGTCTGTTTACAGATAGCTCAACGACAAGAAACCGGCTGTTCAGTCATTCGGAGGAGCGTGATAACGATAGTAACAACAACAATAAGGAATCTGAAAAGGTAGCAGCGGTGCAATGGCTAAAGTGTTTTTTTCCCAGGTCGCTTTGAATCGATTGAATCGCTTCTTAAATTTGACATGCAAGCATGGCGACCCGCGAATTAATACCGCCTTGTTCCTTGACGTTTCTTCAGGAGGTAGTTTTCTCGGGTTTCAAAGTCAACAGGATAACGATCGGTTGCAATGCGTTTATGAAGAAAAGAGAAAAGAACTCGTATCAAAACTTGTAAGCTTCCTCTCAGTGCAAAATCACAATTTTCACACCTTGCGTTATGTTACTAAACCAGCCGCTTTGGCGTTTAATAATTTTGATTTCAATTTCACCGGCATTATATTCGATGGGTTTGCTGAATTTGACATGTGAATTCGAAAACGTGACAACTGAAACATTAAATGTAGATGCTTAACCATTAAAAATACAGTATGGTGGATAGATGCCCTTCATGAAGGCGTTCAAATAGTTTTTTTTCCTGAATTTAGCGTGTACCATGAAGGTTGCAAGAACATTCAGTATAAGTATTTTGTTTAGCTCAAGGTGCATGTCTCGATATCCAGACCTGCGAGACCATCGATAGTGACGGCGTTTTGTGGAAAATTTTGATTAATTCCTCTTTGAAAATCAGCTTACCATTTCCTAGCCACAGCAGATCGCTTGCATTTGACCTTGGTAATGGTGTGTTGTTAACTTGTTTGTTGACATTTTTTTAGACTGCAGTCTGCAACTGCAACAGGATGCCTGACACCATTCACTGCAAGTTTTGTGGGCAGTCATTTGTTGGCAGGAAACAAATTTCCTGTCAACTGCACAAGAACACTATCCATCTGATGGATTTTATGTTTTGCATCTTTTGCAAAAGAAGACTATGAGGAGAACTTTATGGAAAAAATATTGATAGTTGCTAGTTCTCGGAGAACAAGGAAAAACTGTGAATATGATAATTTTTGGCAATTTTTCTGCTGAGTTTAATGAAGTCACTTTATATGTATTTTTCACACACCCCTTCAATTGTGATTGTAGAATGGCAGTAAGAAAACTGGAGTTTATTATGCAGTCAGGTGTGCTTGAAAATCATTGACATCAGTGGTTTCATTAAAGGCCAGGCACTGGGCAAACAGACCTTTTAGCATGGGCAGTTTGTTGCCCCATTTCAGACCATGTGATGTACTCTTGAGAATTCTTGCTTTCAAGTTTTCAAATAGTTGCGTGACTACGAATGAATAATTTATAGATGGGTTAAAGACAAAATTCTCTGAGAATATCACATGATCAGTAATAGGAAAACAAACCACCCAAGCTGAAAAGGTCTTTTGACCAGCTGTGAGGATGATCTTGTCCACCAGGTTTGACCATCTAGGGAAAGTTCTTGTAAAGAAGTTCAAATCAAAAGTTCTGCCCATCTGTGAAAAGCAGTTGCCACCTGCTTGAAGCGTTAATGAAACCGCTGCTGACACGGCATATTTTATGAAATTAATGCTGTTACATGTTTGGTAGACTTGGATGGAGTTTCCTTGGCCATTCAATTGAAGAAACTGACAGTGGTAGCGAATGAAATTGCAGGGAATAAGTCATTTGGATTTTTCCAGCTGTAAGGGTTAAGTTTCTCCTTACTGGTCATCACAAGTGTGCTTGTGTTGGTTTTGAGAGTTTTGAGATAATTATTATATTAATAAAATTGTCCAACACATGCACAGTAGTTATTTTTTGTAATCAAGAAAATTTATTCAGAAAGTTATGTTTCTCTATTGTGTCCAGAAAAGATATTACAGAGTTTTAGAGACAGATGAAAATTCGATCGAAAATAATATTAATTTTGTAATGCATGTTAAGTTGTGTTCATCACCGCAAATTAATCATTGCTGATTATCATTGCTTGCATATGACTAGTCTTGAGTCTTCGTTGCATGATTTGGCTGGGCAAGACTAGCATAAAGTTGGAAAAGTTTAAGTGTATTTAAGAATTAAATACTATTACTAATAGAGCAGTTTTCAATCGAGTGTCATAAAACCAAACCAATTACCAACCAATTAGACTACTCAGCCAATCTCAAACTATTATTGTTTTTTTAATAATAAAAACTAAAATACAAAAAAAAAAATCCCAAACTATTACTAAAACCAAAACCAAAGTAATTGTCTACTTACTTTCGACACTGAATTGAAAATCGCTATTGGTATTATTAGTATAGGTAATCAAATTAATGGTGACTAGTGAAATTAGGAAATAATTTCACATGCATCGACGGTTGAAATTTCAGGAGTAATTTAGAAGTAAATTAAGGAGTAATTTGTCACCCATGATATTCTGTAGATAACTTTTTCTAAGTTAGTAACAATCAAAGAGAAGACATTTTCTTATCTTTCAATAAGGGCTCCCGAGTTTCTTGGAAGAAAGTTAATTTTGCCTGTCTTTTTTTTTGCCTGTCTTTTTTTATGCATTTTATATAGTAATAAAAATATACAAACTGGCAGTGTGGAAGAGATCTTTTGTCAATAAAGAGATGTTCTTGTAACCTATGAAGACTAAATCACTACTGTAAGATGCCTTATAGTAAGGGCCAATACCAATTTTTGAAACCTAATACTCTTAATACAAAATGCCATTGTATTGTACAACACTAATTACCAGTACCTTTTAGGTGATGCACAATTTGATGGTATGGAAATTTCAAAGGAATGATAAATTTCCAATGATGAAAATATTAAGTACATACTAAATATGCAAGTTTTAGCAACTGTGCTGACCTGGTTTGTTTGTTTTTGTGAAGTGAACCCCCAGGAAGTAGAACTTGTCTAAATGGCTTTAAACTAGCAGCTCCAGGAACACAGAGACATTAAAATAACACAAAACACCAAGGCAAGAAAGAAAAAATTATAACAATTTTCTTTCCAAATAGAGCATTACCATCAGCATGATGTCATGTCAAAGAGCACCTGTCGGTTAGTTGGGACAAATTTGTCTTGTGTTCATAAGGGTAATTCACATAGGGACCAAAGAAACCCCCAAATGTTTCATCAGTTCTTGGGTATTTCACATTATTTCGCATTACTTAAAAAGTATTGACTCTTCCCACACCAAACTTGGCAGATGAGCAGGAGACCTATTGCCAATTATATTTATGTGAAAAATGTCAGTAAATGTCAAAATTGTGACGTCACAGTGATGACGTCACGTTTTTTGCCACTTTTGAAGTTTTTAATATGCATGCACATTTTAAAAAATGTGTTCAAAAGAGCACATCAAGGGGAGTTGAAACCTGAAAAAATTTTGTCCATATTACAAAAATTAAATGAAATATGGCATTTTTAAATATGAAAAATAACTCCGCAAAATACAGGGGCTCCCCTTGAGAAAAATACCCAAATTGGAGCCGTAATTTTGTTCCAGCAAATGCAGCTATGTTGCACATGTGATGTGCCAGATGACTAAAGCAAAAATAAAGAAGAAAATCGGAATAAAAAATTATCCCTCAAGTGTTACTGCGTTAAAATTAGTTTTGTTATGTCATAACCTGTGATGTCACCCGTTCTTTTTACTGTTAATACCATCCTAACATAGCCGAAAATCAAATTTCTAAAACCATACGATTTTTTACAACATCAAGCTTTCTATTTTTCTAGATCATTAGCCTTCCTAGAAAAAAACTGAAAAAAATAAACCAGAGAGACTGACTTAAGAAGGACAGTATGGTTAAGCAAATTCCAGGGGGGACAGCAAAAAATATTAATTTAACATATCTCAAAAAATAATTATCATAGCAAAAAATGGTTTCCAGCATTTTACTCCTCAAGTCAAGGCCTTTCCAATGACACAATCTTTACATCAGATTATACAAAAAATTATAGCACGTTTTGGTGACGTCATCAATTATGATGTCATAATCTAACATTTTGTCACAACTTCTAAATTAAAATAAACTGGAGAACAAAGAAAGCTCATCTGCCAAACTTGGTTCAGAAATATATAAACCAAGCAAGTATAGCCTTCATGAAACACTAGGGGGCGGGGGGGGGGGGTGGTTTGGCCCCTATGTGATTATATCCTGTTAACAAGACAAAACAAGGAAAAAACATGGCTTGTTCTACACAAAGACCTTGTAAAATTCATGTGAAAAACACACAAAAAAGTAGCTGCATAAATTTTATTCATTCACACCAATTAAGGCAGACATGGCAAAACAATGTTTTACAGGCTGCCCAGAGAAAATTCTATTTCGGTCATGATGACGAGGCTGGAGTGTTGACATGAAATATTTTTCACATGGTTACCGAGATCTCAGTAACTGGGTTCAACTCTACCCAGGCTTGTCTACCTTCTTAGTAGAATGCATCAAAACTTTTGCAAAGTAAGTGGTGGTGAGGCAAAGTCTTAGAAATCTGGCCAGCCTAGATGACTGAGCTCAGATGAAGAAGGGAAAAAATGTTAGTTATGAAGATTGTCATTCAAATGCTGGGTTTTCCTTAAGATGAACATCCTCCAGGGTTGCCACCCACTGGAACAAAACAAATCGCTGACTTTTCACTGACTGTAAAGCAATTTTCACTGACCCTGCAGGATGACTATTCTGGCCATGAATCAACAAAAATAAGGATGGCTCAGATAATTTTTAAAGCAAAATTGCCTTGTCTATACATAATTTGAGGCAACCTTAATATAAATTCCCTGACTTTTTGCTGACTTTGAATAGGGATTTAGAAACTCCCTGACTTTTCCCTGACCTTGAATAAACTCTTATTTTCCCTGACGTTTCCCTGACCGTGGCAACCCTGCGCTCACAAACTTTGTAATGGATGGTTTAAGACTGAAGATCATTTGTGTGCACTTTTGTACTGGTAGTTCATGTCCCTTGGAGAAAGATCGCTTTTTTTTTTTCGGTGTACTCAAATACAATAACCAAAACCAAGTGCTTTACAATGATTTCTCAAGTTGCATTATTTTGAACTTTAATAACAATTTCTTGCAAAATCTTCTAAACTACTACTTACAAGTCTTGAAAGTTATGAGTTTGGGATATTAAAGGCATGCGTTTGCAGTAAACAAACTTTTTTACAGAACTGTAAAAATGGATGGATTCCCAACTTTGTAGAATATAACAGATCTGTGCTATGTTAAGTTTCATCCCTAGGTACAAGTATAGTCTTGTCAGTGTGATGTGTTTTACTTTTTTCTGTGTGTTTGCAACAGGTTGGCTGTTAGGAACAGGGCACTCTTCCAAGATGCTGTCTTTTACTAATAAAAAGACTAGCTTTGGGTTAGCTTTAATAGAATGTGGTAACTTATTCCAACTAGTAAGAACATCAAAATATGTGGTCTTATCAATAAATTTGGTTCTCAGCTATTTGCAATAATAGCTTTGCCATGTTTTGTTCACTTTGCCACTGTACTGCTTTGCCTGTGATTTGGTTCAATTTAGTTCAATATTTTATAAATCTCATCGGAAATCTGCTATATGGGGAATAAAAACATAAGGAGACATAATGTACTGTGTACATTTTAGGATAGCAGAATCCAAACGTAATGGTTGAAACTAAAATGATTGCACAGTTTAGCATGCATGCAGTGCAATATATATTCTTCATTTATAACAATCATGTTAAATCTAAAAACTATAAAAGGCTTTAATGATTCTTGATTATAATGCAAATTTGCAAGCATCCTTGTTCCTGCCAAATTCTACTGAATAGTGGGTTCACCTTAAAAATGTTAAATTATCTAAGTACATAAAAATGGGGGAAAAAATCCTAATTTAAGACATGTCATAGTCTATAAACTTGGGTAACGAAAATTGACGACTTCTAAGTTCCGTGAAATGAATGTTGCTGTAAATTGGTTTAATTATTAATATTTATGACAGACAACTTGGCAAAGTGTCCTTAGAAGGGAGGCTTGAATGTTCATTTACAAAACTATCTTATTATGTTAACATGGTTTTAGGTAAAAGCATAAACGAGCAGACAGTGAAATCCCATCACCAGTAGCTGATGGATGTAGTTATCACACTAAATATTATCTTCAAAATAATACAGTCTATCGCACTAAAAAAAAAATGGAACCGTTTCCAGGAACATGAATGCTGGCAAAATATCTTGAAACTAAGTGACGATTAAAAATCTTGCTAAGATTCCTCAAGGGAAGGGATATTTGGATGCCTGGTTAAAATCTAGATTTACAATGTCTATGTGTAAAGCTTCACAGAGCAATATACATGAAGGTATCAGGAAGAATTGGTATTACTGTTAGAAGATGGACCACTGTAAGCTTGCCCACCATTCACATAGGACGTCCCCAAACCATACAGATGTCCACAATATTTTGCATCATCTATATTGTCCTCGAAAAACATCTGCAGCAAGTACAAAATAACAATATTATAAATTATCTATTGATGCTGTTCATGTTGAGCCAATGACTGTGTTCACAAAATCATTATCCAACCCCATGAAGTGAGTTGACAGAGGAACCTGATCATGAGAGAAGATTGAGATCATCAGACTCTTAATTCCTGAATTGACTGATTTCTGTTTATACAAATGATCTGATCTGCCAAGGGCAGATTGGAGCCACCACATACAAGAACTATGGGGTACTATGAATAATTTTCCCTTTCTCATCAATTATCTCTTAGATAATAATATTCTATGAACCTGTCAAGGAATAGAAGCCCTTTCACAAATCCTGACATAGTTCCAATTTACCTCATTTGTATCAAGAAAAGAGTACAAAAATACATCATACCTCTCTCATTCTAAAAAATGCATTTCCAGTTAATAAGCTATCACTCCCTGCTTGATGTTGGGGTCCTACTCTTTCAAGCTAAAAACAGAAAGAAAAAGATTACCAAAGAAAAATTATTAATATAAGATTACAAAACTTTAATCTGTAAATTGCGTGCTTGCTGCAGAGTCTGATGGAATGGAAGAATTACTTTATAGCTCAATGCTACACAAAATAAATTAATATACGTTTCCAGTGTGATCTAAAATATCACATGAAAGGGAAAATCTCTATTCTCTATTTTATTTTACTAATGATTTATCTTTAAATTCATGATTAAAATGCAGTGTCAGAGAACTAAACCAAAAAGTGAGTATAAGGCTTTTTGTAATGCAATCCTATGTGCCATATGAACAGAAACAAGAAACAAGAGCTTGGTACTGACAGCATTTTTTCTGCCAACACCTGAAGTAGGGTATGTGAAATCACATGTATTGCAGATCTGAAGTAGGTAAGGGCTTTTACCCCACATGCAATCACCCCCTCATGCATTTAAATGTGCCTTCAACCCCCACCCCCCCCCCCTATACCTTCCCCCCAACACACACTTCCTCTTTCCGTGTCAGAACCAAAGATGGTTTTGGCCAGGTCATGTGTATCTTGTGAGAAACTTGTTTAAGGCCAGGTACACAAAGTACTTTGGCCAAATACTTCATCTACTAAATTGAAAAACTTCGTAAAACTACACACCTCTAACAGTTCCGCCACTTCTTGTAGGCCACCTTTTAGGCTCTTGCAACTTTTCATCAAGTATTTTACATCATAAATATTTGGAAAGTATAGCTTCAGAAGGTCAAAGAACTCAGATTCCTCACTTGGTAAATTCTGTGCTGTTAGGACTTTTAGTAGGTAGGCGAAATCATACCCACTACAAACAGAAAGCATTGCCAAGTAATTACAATGTAAAAAGAGAAAATACAACTGGAAAAGTTTAAAGTAAAGAAAAAATCATTTGATCCAATTGAAAATCTTGCTACTGTCTTTGGGACTGTTCTAAGCCAGAGTTCTAAGCCTGATTAAGATATCTAGTGATGACCAAAAGGTACAAAATTCACATCACTGTTGTATCAAACCCAGTTTCTGTGTTTTCTGAAGGGAAAACACAGAATTTATATCCAGGACAAGCACTTGTAAATGAGATACAAACTCATCCTGATTTGCACAGAATTTTGCATCAGTTTTGATCTCTAGCTAGGCATAAATGATTTCAGATCATAATTTATTACAAAAAATAAAGTTAAAACAACATTGCAAAAAACTACATATGCATGTGGACATTAAAAAGCCATGTTAAAAAATTTGAGTCTGTGTTCAGCTCTAGTGTGACCAACTATTCTTATCTTTGACCTCAAGAATGATTAAAAATGGTCACACCAAGGAAGGTAGTCTTACCTATGAAATGATAACCATTTGACATCTTCATTCAACACAAGTCCTGATGTTATAAGAAGCTCTGCAAAGTCACCTACATCGATTCCATCTTCTTCATGTCTTTTAAACTGAATACCCGCTCGGTTGAGTAAATCTATAGAGTCCTGAGCGTACATGTCCTCCCTATAATAGGCAAACAAAGGCAACCAATTCTGTGATTAATTTAATTAAAACAGTAAGTTTTGTAGCAATATTGACGCAAACAATTCTTTTTTTAACATCTTCATTGGTTGGTGTTTTCTCACTCAATAAATCCTCTATAAATATTGAGAAGTTTTTTTAATTCTTTGGCAATGAAATTAAGCTGAAAGCTAAATGCTGACCTGCCACATCACAGATGGGCTGAAGTGAACTTGAATACAGTAAATAAACAAAAGTCAACAAATGATCCACGCTACCTAGGTGGCTAGCATTTAACTCAACCAGTTTCTGTAACACAAAGCAACTAGTAGTTCCAATCCTTCCTGGATAGAAGTGTTAGTCCATCTCAGCATTATCTGCCAGCATTTGAATTCACCAGTACCCATTTCTTCAGCCTGGAATCAGTGGTTTCATCAGGAGGGCAACTGGTGTTAACAGGCAGGCAAAACTATTTTAACAGAACTCAGTTAAAAGAAAAACTTTCCTCTAGGGGGTCAAACCAGATGGGCAAAATAGTCCTCAAGGCAGGTCAATTAGCCCAATGCCTAGCCCTTAATGAAACCCCTGGAGTGGAGGTGGAGACACTGTAAAAGCAAAATGTCCTGCCTAAGAACACCATGCAGTGACACCAGCTGGGGGCCTGGACCGCTGCATCTAGAGTCTAGTGCACTAACTTCTAGGCTACCATGCCTTTTACTAAATAAACAAACTCACGTCAAATTAAACTTGAAGTTGAACTGGCAAGTGGCTCCAACTGGTGCTTGCTGTCCCTTCTCATTGTAAAATGATAAACCAAGTTGTATGATCTTCAGCAAGTCCACATTACACCTTAGAAGTTGATATTGATAATCTGAAGTGCTGCGGAACTCTCCTATGGGTCGTGCAACAACACCGGGAAATTCTGTGTCCTAAGATTCAGCAACAAGAAAGTTGTAAGCATTTGTGTGCATCAGCAATGACCAACCCTATTGAATGATAATCAATAAACTGTACTGATAAAAAAATAGTAACATAATATAGAGAATTTCTTCATCTGGTAACCAAAAGGACCTCATAATTCAAGACATTTCACACCATATTTTCAGTACAACAGGTTGTCTGAACACTTCTCCAGAGGATGGAGTGGAGACACTTTCTACTGTCACCTTGTGCATTCAGTATCAATAATGTTTTGCAAAAAGAAAGCTAAGTAGAGTCTTATTTCTAGGGATTGATTAGGAATCAGGTGTCTTACAACAATTTTACCACACTGTTCAGGTGTGGATCCATACCAGTTTCAACCGTTTTACAGAAGTCAGCCAGATTTTTCAGAATGACACAGAAACCCAGGAAAGGGGACTTTAGGGAGTTAAAATCCAAAACATTTCCAGGGGGAGCATGGCCACAGACCCTTCTAAAAGCTTGCGTCTTCAGTGCTTGTTGCTTGAGAATACAGTCCCCATTTATCCTAGGTCCACGCCTGCCAATGCTAGTGAGAATCATCATGAAAATGCAATGTTAATGCACTTGCATGACCTGTCTTCCTCAGACAATATGATCTTCTAAGCAGAATTTGATAGCCAGAGTAGACAAGCTGGATGTCTTATATATTTTGGCTCAGCTGGCTGTTTCCTCTCTAGAGATTGATAACTTAACTTCCTCAAGTGTCATGTAACCCTTTGTCTTGAATGACAGTGTAAAAATAGGAAAGACATGTAATAATTACATATGACAACATTGAGTAAAAGTAGACTTTCACTGTGATAACCTCAGCATAGTCAATCAAACGTTCAGAAATTTATTGAACTCAATCGAACTCAATTTGTGGATTGAGTTCAATTGAGTTCAGCAATCGAGCCAAATCAAACCCCGAACTTTGTGTGAGTTTGATTTCCCAAACCAATTGAACTCAGTCTGACAAATCGAACCGAACCAAACTCAATCCATTAGATTGTGTTCAATTGGGTTCAGCAAACGAATTCAGTTGAACACAATCCATTCAATTGCGTTTGGTGAGTGAATCCACTTGAACAAAGATTACGTTATGTGGTCTTGAAAACACGAAAAACACAAGTTACCGGTATACCAAAGTAACTCAAGCCTCGAAAAACTTGTTATTGATTTTCAACACCAGTTTTACAAAAAAACACAAAGTTCAGAAATCAAAAGTTCGATTTAGTTTGATTGTCCAATTATTTTTGTGTGAGTTTGATTTGGTTTGATTGCCAAGCTCAGTTGAACTCAATCCGTGGATTGAAATACAGTTCAATTGGGTTTGATTGACTATGTTGGGGATAACCATCTCGTTTACACACTAAGGGCAGATTTAGACAGTTTTCCAACTTTGTCGCAGGCAACAAGCTTACAACTGAATCTTTTGGGTGTGTGAATCAAACCTAAATCCTGCTCAACATTGTTTTGTACAACAACAAAAAATTGTTATAGGAGATGTATAGAAGCATGCTTTAAAATCCTGAGACAATTGCAATATCACAAACATTGACCTGATTTTTTGCATTAGCCAAGCAGTACAAGCAACAAAATTTCACTGTCCAAATCAGACCTACGTTAAATTATCAATTCCCAGTAGAAAACCAATGCTAGATGATCTATCTAGCTACCCACTACCAGCCTCTTATGTGAAAACAGTCATCACACAAACTAGCTTCTATTTGGCTAAAACAACAAACCTTAACATCCTTACCATAGCAACATAAGGGTAGTTTTCTACTATGTCTCGAATTTTGGCGAACTCTTCTTCCATGTTATTTTTCCAGACATCTCGGATGTTGAAATTCGTCACGTTGGATGGCATTTTGTTGTAATCACTACGAACCAACCAACACTCTCACCCTGGGTTAACTCAAGCGGCCTCTATGCATACGTAAATCCACTTTCGCTCCTTGCAGGATAGTCCCTGCACTCCGAGAGACACGATCTAAAACATAACGAACATAAAGACATCCAAATAAAATTGCAGCACCGAGTTGAACAAATTCGATTCGCATGCTGAAGTGCTGATGATGTTGTCGCGATTAAATTAGAAAAAGTGCTTACTTTCAACCTTCAAACACCGTCCTCCCTTGTGGAATCCCAAACTGGCTAAAGTGCAAAACTAAATCCAAAAAATATTGAATTGAACGCATCCAAATGTTACTCTCTTTCAGTTTCTCGTTCGTATACACAAAATGGCGGACTGCGCATAATTCGATTCGTCAACGACGCATTCATTTTTGAGGAAAACCGCAATAATTAACTCTCCTTGAGATCTGGGAACGAACTGGAGTCACGACCTGTCGCAAAAGAAAGGTTTGGCGGGAACGGGAGAAACTTTTGTAAGTATCTCGTTTAATTAAGGTGTCTCCATAGGGTAATCACTTATGGCGTTGCGCACGCAAGTATTATGTTTTCGCTTTCACACCTAGTCCTCTCAAACTTATTACATATAATAAGCAATGATTAAATAGTATTTTGCTATCATCTCTGTTAAAATTTTGGGATTTAGTCTTTAATTTTAAATGCCCAAACAAATGTGTTTTTTACTGTTTTTATGGCTTTATTTGTGATTTTCATGAATTTTCTTCGGTGAAATCTTCCAAAATTTTTACATCACATCGCTTCCAGTGGTGAACGAATTTTAAACACGAAAAAAGTAGGGTTTGTAAAGGCAGTTTTTTCGATATTTTCAAATTTATGTCTCTTACCGCTGCAAAAAAATCTGGTCTTATAGATTTCCCTGAAAAACGAGCTCCGACTAAAGTAAAATATTTACTACCAATCTGCCAAATTTAACGGAATTTCACCGAAGGAAACGCGAGAAAATTCACTGTCAGTTTTGTTTTTTGTGCTCATGTTGACGTAATAAAATATCGAAAAACACTGACGTTTTCCGTTGAGCGCGCGCAGATTACTACCTCAGCGCTCGTGCGATCGTAAAACTATAGGGAGCCACCTTAAACTTACAGACTCATAAATTTTTTAACTGGCACCCGGTAATTCTTAGGGTTAGGGTTTAGCGTTGAGCGTCGTGGAGAGTTTTATGGCCAAGCTCGAGTTTCTCCACTCGACTTCTGGGGGTGAGTAAGAGGAATGGCATGCACTCAATTTAGGGATCCTGGGACCCGTTTCTCGAAAGCCCCGGAAACTTTTCGGGCCCGTAAAGCCATTTTTAGTCCATCTGTATCTAAAAACGAAGAAGTGTATACGCCTGAAACTTCTCGTATGAAGGATGCTTTTCTTCGTATTGGGAATATGTGAATAAAACAGTTCTGTAATCGTAAGGTTCGAGATTTTGCCGTGGCTTTACGGGCCCGAAAAGTTTCCGGGGCTTTCGAGAAACGGGCCCCTGGACTGATGCGATATTCCTATTAGGTTAGACTTATCGAGCTAAAAATGTAGTTTTATTATACCTCACTCGAGGGAAAACCGCTATACTTTAAGACAGATTGAGGGCCCAAAACTCAAAAAGAATTATGCTAGGACAGGAGCCGGACGAGTGTTTTTCTGTTAACATAGTTATTTTAATAGAACTGCAGACAGGTGGAATGTTCTTCTGTTAGCCGTCCGCACAACTCCAACTTTGTCTTCTTCCTTTATAATAGGCGTTAAAATTTTCTTACTGTGATTGATTGTGATATTCAAAAGACTATGATCTAGAAAATCGTCTCTTGTCATACTAGATCTTACAAGCCTCTGGCGTCTAGAGACAGCATATCATAGACTGCTCTGAGCTCCTGGATGCCGTGTAAAGCCTGAAGAGTTTGCATCCAAAATAAATTCAAAACTTATCTGGCTTTCTGGCAGAGTTATTGGCAAATGACCTCATCATTTATGCAGGCAATCACGCAACTGGGCGTCATTTATTAGAGGTCTCTAGCGATACATTAGCTCCATAACTGACGATAACAAGGCCATAACCACTGGAAAATCCTTCGTGATTACATCGGCCTTTATTTATTTTTATCAGTTCTATTGCTTTAAATTACTTTTTAGCAATGGCCAACTCTCTCTAGGAGACGCGCCTGCAGGGTTTAGGGGCAGTTGTATTCATCAAAATAAACATCCAGTCCAAGGTGACGAATACAACTACCATGATTCCCTGCAGGCGCGTTTCATAGAGGGAATTGGCCATTTTGAGCTTTTTAGGAGATTTATACTTGTAATCTAATTCGACCAGATTAAGCTGGCATGTATATTACCCTTTTGAATATTTGAGAAAAACATTGTTGTTTTGGAAATTTTATTTTTGATTTATTATATGAGGAACTTTTCATGTCGCCTAATTTTTAAATTACTCTTTCATTTATTTTACTTATTACTGTTATAGGAAACATTGTGTAGGTTTTAACTAATTCATTTTTCTTATATAGTAATGTGAGCGCATTGAGTTTTCTAAATGTGCCCAAAACACTTATTATTATTGTTATTATTATTATTATTATTATTATTACCATTAACAACATCATCACCAGCACCAGCACCACCATCACCATCATCAACATCATCATCATCATTATCATTATTATTATTATTATCATTATTATTATCATTACTATTATTATTATGAAACTGTGCATTACATATGTACATGCCAAATAACACAGAGTAAAATACACGGCCAACGAAGTTGTATGTTCTAACCGACAACCATACACGTAAGAATGTCTCGCTAAAAGTAATTTATAGAGTTAACAGTTGCAGGATGCGTATGCATTTTGAACAGTTGCAGCCTGCACTTGATCAACTCTTTGAGCATTTAACTCTGACCCGAAAATGCGTCTCTTAAACACTGTTAAAATTCTCAAATATTCTGAACGGAAGGAACGATTCATGATGCCGTATATGACAGGGTTGAGCGAAGTGCTGGCAAATCCAAAACAAGTGTAACTCACATACACTTGTCGTTTCAGCTTCCAGTCAGTGTTTATAAAGTCGATCATATCGATTACCATAACAGGAGTCCAGCAAGTTAGAAAACCTATCACAACGACTAGAAGCATATAGGTAATGTTCACTTCATCTACTGACAGTCTTAACGTGATAGACATGTGTGTAGGCTGTTCTCTTGCTGGAGGGTGGATCCGTGATTGTCGGAATGTTGCATGATTATGCTTCCGCACAGCAATGAATACTCTTGTGTAGCAAGTTACGATAATAATTAGAGGAATGAGGACATAAACGAGAACCAGATAAGCTCCGTAACCTTCATACAGGCTTTCAGCGTCGTGCGCACAGAAAACTTTTCCAGTGTGAAAGAAAAACTCGTGTCCAGCTGCAACGTACGGAAGAGGTGCAAAAAAAGCCACTATCCACAGAATCACGATTGTTACTTTTGTTGTCTTCATGTTGAAGAGTTTCTGATACAGCGTGCGCGAACGAACAATTCGAAAATACCTGTTTACAGCGGTCACGGCTAAAGTTTGTAACGACACGGCGCACATCAAAAGAATCCAGAATCCTTGAAGCTGGCACACAAAGTTGTTTAAAGGCCATTTTCCAACGATAAGAGAAGCCACTGAAAATGGAATCCCCAGCAAAGACATGAGGAAGTCTGAAACAGCCAAAGTTATAATATACATGTTTGGAACAGTTCTGCGAAGATTCGGGTTTTTGATGACTGCGATTCCAAGCAGAAGGTTTCCGGTAAAAGAAACAAAGTTGATCAACAACACAAAGAAGGATTCTAAAACTCTTGTAAAAATGGAGCGGTGCTTTAACTCCCATGCGAAGGTGTCAATCGCTGGTGAGCTTTGATTCAACTCGGTGAGACCTTGGAAATCCGGCATTCTGTAACCGTTTCAAAGTGTAAGAGTAGATCAGGTTGTACAATTACTGTTTCAACATTCAACTGCGGGAAATGACAATTCAGGTTTCTGCCTGGATGCTTGTTGATTTGTATTGCTTAAAAGGCTTCCGTCATTTCCATCCTAGCCCTTAGGAAATATCCTGTCACTTAGGTTCAATTCGATCACTTCATAATCTCAGCCAACGATGCAAATTAAGCGATACGAAAAGATAACGTTTACCAAAATGATTGAGAAGGGAAAGATTCCCCGCCAGATCTAACTGACGTGAGATCAGCTAGTTCTTCAACGCTCAAGTTTCTTGCGGAAAACCCTTGAATTTGATGTGAAGTCTTAATTAAACGTAAAGCTTTTATATTTGTTTTATCAGAAAGTTGTTTTCTTAACTTGAAAGCTTTACTTATTGCTGTCATGTTAACATATTTCACCGAAAAAATTGAAAATAATCCTTAGTTATCAACATGTCGTAACATAAACTCTATGGAAAGTTTCGAAAACTCAAGTACAAATATGAATAACATGCATATCCGACAACCCGTGCTAAATAATTGTTATATTTTTCCTACTTCAGAATTGTGTCATTTCTAATATTTGCTTTTGTACAACATTGCACCATCGCTGTTTTGTTGCGAGGTGTAAATTAAGTACTTTTTGTCACGTAAAATTAAATAGACTGCTTTTTTAGTAACACTCAAAAGAACTGATAAACCCCGTTATCATAGGTTTTCTCGGCAGTGACCTCTTTTTATCTCAGTGTTGAGTTGTGGCTTCTGATAAACCAGTCATTAAAATAAGAGAATACAGTATTTTGTTTTGTTTTAGAAAGGGGCCTTAGTACATTAGAAACAATGGCAAAATGAGAAAAAAGGGCTTACAGAATAATTTACTGTCTTAGGCTAATTGTTAATTTTTTTTATTTCTTTGCGCGAAAATTACAAAAAATATAAGTGATAGAAACCGACGTTTCGGTGCATCTTGCGCCATTATCAAGGTTACATAATTAAAGATAAAAAGCGGTTTGTGAAGAGGCTAAGTTGAAGCGAATTTGCATAAGAGAGTGCCAAGATGCACCGAAACGTCGGTTTCTATCACTTATATTTCTTGTCTCATGTATTTCCAAATCGTTTCTTATGAAAATTACAAAGCTGCAATTCAAAGTTGGTCTATCGTTTGGGGAAAAAGGGGGAAAAGTTAAAAAATGACCCCGAGCCAGTTTCTTTTCATAGAGAGCGGCTTTTGAACTTAATAATTTCCTTTCCACTTAACGAATCTGCTGTATGTCATGTCTGGAGTTATTTTTTTTTTGTCATATGTGTAAATATATTATTATTACGAAGTGATTCCATCAGAATAGTCCGGATGTAGAAACCTGTTTGTCAATTGCATTTTTTTGCATCAGAAGAAATTGATAATACCACGTGACCAATTAAAAACGAGAAAAACTAACAGCAACCAATCAGAAACGCTTAACACAAACGGCAGCCTTTTTCTTTTGGTCACGTAGTCGACGAAAAAAGTAGGGAGGAATGATTTGTCTGGTCGGGGGCGGGGGGGTGAGGAGAGGGATCGAGAGGAGTGTGTTGAACCCAGATGGGAGAACAAAGAGTTTAGGGACTGGGTAAGACCATAGTCTTGTTTTCTAACATACTTTGATTGTCATGTTTGTCACCGCAGTTTATGTGTTATTTCTTATTAGACTATATATAGGCTCTTGCAAAAAATTGATTATAAAAATTTAAAACAAGAAAACTGAAAGTATCAAAGAATTAATTTAAAAAACTATTATTTTCAGGTTTCCTACCATTTAAAAGTAATTTTGTCTGTGGCCAGAATAACTCAAAATACCGCGACTGAGCTCCTTTAAAGTTGGAAGATCGTGTACTTTTTTTATAACTGGTAATCTCCAATCTCCACCTCAAGCTTGCTCATAATTAAGTCCACGTTTCTTGTCTTCACTAAGTTTTAATTTCTACATTTCAAATTTCACTGAACTTATAATAACAACTTGACCTTTTCGCTGCGGACGTTTCCGACAACTAATCGTAATGTCCCAAATGTAGAATGTCTGCTTCATTAGTTCTCCGTGCGCTTAGAATTATGGGACTGTAAATCAACGTTCTCGTTTTCCCGCTGTTTAAAGCAAAATCTAACGGGCCTGGGTAAGAATCAGGTGCTGTGGTTTGTTGTCGCAAATAAACCACCTATGAAGAATGCACTACCTCGTCCCCAGATCGAAATGCCCAATCACAGCTGTTGAAACCAACCAATCGCAGCGGAGCATCGTGCTTTATAAGTGACGCATAACAAGTGGATCTCATCGTCTAGCAGTATTCGTGGAAACGTCGCGATCTTCAACACAAGTGACCACATCGTGAGACAATCGATATTTCTTTATTATTATTACACTTCATCACGATGACAACTACAACCCTTTTTGTGACATTAGCCGGCTGTGGAAGAGATACAAAACATTTTTAGAGAAGGGAGACAAAGCCCAATATTTTTCAAGGCATTCCAAGAACTATCTTAGACTGATCATGATTAAATAGTTAATAGACATTTGAGTACTAAGTCACGACTCCGACTGCTACAATTACAAGTTATTTCTTAGACTGAAATTTGAAACGTTCATCAGTACATTGTCACTATACTGTACTGGTTAAAAGATGTTGTATGCAACAAAACTTGATCAGAAATTATTTATGACGACGGTTATACTAAAACGTCAAATCTTGCCAGGCTTAAAAGCGTTCGACAAAAATTTAGAAACTAAAAATTTTCTCCTACCGTAAACAGAATATTCCTCTGGTGAGTTCTTTCGAAGAATCTTTTTTAAAGATAACTTCAGAAATTGCCGCGCGCTCGTTGGCTAATTTTCATTGTCAATAAGCCGGCGAACAGACACATGAATTTATAATTTATGCGATTTGTTATTATAAAAAACAAATCGACGTCGGTTTTTCATGCGTCTGTCCTGCAATTAACAATGAATTTCATCATAACATTGTCAAAGCAGTCTGTGGATCCACAGCTACGTTGACAATGTTATGACGAGATTCATGATTATTAACTGACGTCAATTTGTTTTAAAACGTGTCGGAATGAGGCTACTGAGAGTTTCCTGTTTTCAGAGTGAGCAACTTAGACAACTGATCTGTTTTATAATTACAGTGTAAAAGGTTTAATTACTAGTAGAAAGACTGCTAGAAAAATTACACAAAGAAAACACTGATTCAGTTTTGTTTTATCTGCAAGTCAAAGCTACATTACTACCACCACCAGCTGTCCGTCCTGAAACAGTTTGAACTTCACACTGCTTCTGCGATCTTAAAAAGCACTTCTTCAAGGATGACAAAATTCTGAAATATTCCGCGCGAAAGGAACGATTCATGATGCCGTATATGACGGGGTTGAGCGAAGTGCTGGCAAATCCAAAACAAGTGTAACTCACATAAACTTGTCGTTTCAGCTTCCAGTCAGCGTTTATAAAGTCGATCATATCGATTACCATAACAGGAGTCCAGCAAGTTAGAAAACCTATCACAACGACTAGAAGAACATAGGTAATGTTCACTTCATCTACTGACAGTCTGCCTTCGGTCGGGCGATCATGCTGGTTTCTTCTAACTTGAAACTTAAGGTTGTGTTTACGCACTGCGATGAAAACTCTTGTGTAACAAGTTATTATGATAATTAAGGGGATGGCCACATAAACGAGAACCAGATAAGCTCCGTAACCATGAGACAGGCTTTCAGCGTCGTGCGCACAGAACACCTTTCCAGTATGAAAGAAAAACTCGTGTCTAGCTGCAACGTACGGAAGAGGTGCAAAAAAAGCCACTATCCACAGAATCACGATTGTTACTTTTGTTGTCTTCATGTTGAAGAGTTTCTGATACAGCGTGCGCGAACGAACAATTCGAAAATACCTGTTTACAGCGGTCACGGCTAAAGTTTGTAACGACACGGCGCACATCAAAAGAATCCAGAATCCTTGAAGCTGGCACACAAAGTTGTTTAAAGGCCATTTTCCAACGATAAGAGAAGCCACTGAAAATGGAATCCCCAGCAAAGACATGAGGAAGTCTGAAACAGCCAAAGTTATAATGTACATGTTTGGAACAGTTCTGCGAAGATTCGGGTTTTTGATGACTGCGATTCCAAGCAGAAGGTTTCCGGTAAAAGAAACAAAGTTGATCAGCAACATAAAGAGGGATTCTGTTACTCGAACGCCAGTCGATCGGCTTTTTAACTGCTCAGCAAACACCTCAATTGTAGTCAATGTAGAGTTCATGACGAAGCTGAAGTATTATTCTTCTTAGAGCTCTGTCTTATACCTGAGGTTAATACCGTGTAGTACAGTTATGCCTTCTCAAGCGTGATGAATGCAAATGATATTCCGTCCACGATACGAAACTGATATTTCGTCCTTCTTACCTAACGAGATTTAAAGATAGCTAAGAAAATGACTCGTCGTTCTTCGGTTTCCCTGAAAATACATCACTTACGATTCGTTTCCCCGGTTTTTCTGCAGGGAATCGTTACCAAACTGATATATTTCGTTTTTCAGTTTCTCCCCAAATTTTGAACTGAGATTCCATTGTTTTCTGGTTTCTACCAAAGTGAAATTCATTATTTTATTTCTCCCAAGATTTCGTGATACTGAAATAAAACAACGTATTATTTGTTAAACGCAAATGAAATTAACAGTCCGTTTTGACATTCACCCAGAAATTAATTTTGCTCTACCGGAAAAACCGAATTCATTGCTTCCTTTAGATTTACATTAACTGAATATTAAACAAACAGTCAGTGAGTTATTGCCGTATTTAATATCCCGACAATATCAAAACTTCTAGGACTTCCTTCCTTTGACTGTCTGAAATGAAGCTCGTCAAGACGTTGCTATGGTTACTAATAAACTATCCACTAAAACGAGGACTATTTATATCATATTTTCTGGTCAAGTGAAAGCTCTTCCGTAATAGCCTTTACTTGTTCGATGCAATTGATCGGGGCCATTGATAAGTAACGTCATGGGCTCCTGGCAACGTCAATTTGAATTTTCAGACTCGCGGCAGAAAGAACTAGTGAACTGGAAATTAACGAGAAAAGAATTCACTGAGAATCTTTAAAGATGAAGAAGAGAAAAGCAGAGGTTTGGTTACTTTCCGAAAGCATCTTCACCCGTAGTGGAGTTATTTGTCCTAAGGCAACCTCACCAATGACAGAATTTGCTGTCTGAATTACTTTTTGTGAAATCGTGCCTTGTGAGTTCTCTTGACCAATATTCCTCTCCGAGAGTTCCGGAAGCATGGATAACCTGGAGGTTATCCATGCCATACTTTCACCAGAAAACAAACGCTTTCAAATGAAGCTCGTCGTAACTGAGCAATTCACAGATGTACTGCTTTATAATACCGTTTTCACTGGTCGTACAAATAAAGCTACTTGTTGTGGTCGCTAGCTGTTGTTGTGTCCTGGTTTTTTTTTGTTTTGTTTTTTCGCTTTTGTTCGGATAAGCTTGGCTACCTGCGTGTTGTGAGCTAGAGCATGTAGTATTACAGTGAAAATTCTTCCTAGCGACAGGCGGGTCTATAGGTGCTAAGATCTAAAGGCTTTTGTTCTTGGGCCATCGTAGTTTAACGAGGAATAAAACCGCTATTTGTGTTTTATTCCTCGTGCTAAGATCTAGTCTATTAGAGCCTTTCTGGAAAGAAATCAGCGTTAAAATACGAAAATCTAAATCCAATAGTTTGGCCAACAAATCATGTATCAACACAGTCACCTTTTCCCCGTGCCCATTCCACGACGGCTAATTTGGGACGAGGATGATGGCCTACACATGAAATCCATGACTGAAGGGTGGGTAAACGATCACATATTTCTTTTGCACAAATTAACAGGAACAGACTGTTAGAAGTAAAATATCACCTGATCAAAAGTGAAACATATATATGGATGCCGTTTTTAGCCAGAATCTGTCGAGGTCAGTGGGTGCTGTAAATTATTTTGGAGATCAAGCAGTGGGTATTTTCGGCAACGAAAGTCAAACTCCAGTAGCTCAAGAATTTAGCCAATCAACTTCTGTTCCTCTAGAGCCATCTCTTCTTCGCGCCATGGTCCCGCCTGCTAAAAGGAATGGGAGGCTCTGCAGACGAGATTGTGTGTTGGCATGACGCTCATGTGACACATGGTGCCAAATACCGACCAAAATCTCGAGTTCTGTCTTCACACAAGACGTACAAAACATGAGATACTTGTAGCACATTGGTCATGTAGATTTTATGTGTGCCCAGCAAGCAATTATTAAATGCAGTATAGGTAATCGTATGATTGCAAATGCAGTTAAGGATCCTTACACTGCCAGAGATATTTGATTTTCTCCGTCGATCTTGTAATAACAAGTTCAATACTGGGTTTCAAGCAATATTTTACATGTAAATTTATAACAATCTTTTCATCACGAAAACGTCAAAAATTTCCAGTTTGAAATTTATCAGTATTGCGCGACCTTTTGCACCATGGCAACATACCGTTTCAAATTTTATTTGTTTTGTCCCTGCCATCGGTACTGTATGGCAACAGATAGAGAAATCTCCTGTTATTCGTAGAAAAGCAAGATAGACTGTTAATCTTAGAGAAGTTAAGAGGGAATCCTCCAGATTTTCGAGTAGCTAGTGGACAAAAACACAGTACCAACATTTTTAATGTTGTATTGTTAACTTCTATGCGACTGTTTTAAATATCTTCTCAAAAGAATTCTCAAGCGTGTTTAGGCATGACTCAAGCCTAATTTGCATAAAATCCGAAAAACAGTAATTACTCTGCCAGGATTTGGTTTAATCTTTGCAGAACTGGCAGCCTGACCAATCGCGACGACCTTTAATATTGTAAGACGAATAAAATTTGATAAAATAAGTCACCTGACTATAATTAATTGTTTTCTTTTTTGGAAAAAAAACTGAAAATGGGCCACCGAGATGACATACAATCACTGTCAAATGTAATATTTTTATAATTGTACTAATGGCCCCTGCAAGAATCTGTCCTGAAGTCAACTAAAATATCCAGTTTAGAAGTTATTACGTAAAAGAGATCACGTGACATTCTGTATTTCCATATATAGCCTTAAATAATTAAGGAGTTCATCCATTCAGGACAGAAATAGTTACCTTAGTAAGTGGTTAAAAATTTCTTATGGTTAGTTTTTCGTGATAGCTCACTATTCTTGGCTTATTTTAGAAATCTTGAGCAAGCCTGTGACGTCATGAATAACGTGACTTAAGGAGTTTTAAGTGCCCCTATGATCAATTTCTCGATATCCATTTTTTTACATTTTCGTACACAATAGGTGTCTCGTAGATATCTTGCCAAATTTCATTCTATTACGAACATTAGAACTCACGTTTTTTTGGACCTTTATTTCCGAGAATTTACGGCCACCATTAATTTTCCTTGTTCCAAGGCTCGGTTGAGGATTGGAGTAAATGACGTCATTTGCTCAAAAATACCGCACGGGTTGAAATTATAATAACAATTAGTGTAGAAAATTGCACGAGTAAAAGAGCCAAAGTTTTTGTTATTCTTTATGTAAATTGCTGTACTAACTGTTATTATAATTTCCACCCGCGCTGTATTTTTGAGTAAATGTCGTCATTTACTCAAATTCTTAGAGCATGGAAAATTAATAGCGGCCCTAAATTCTCGGAAATAAACGGTCCAAAAAACGTGACTTCTAATGTTCGTAACAGATTGAAATTTGACAAGACGTCTAGGGAACACCTATTGTGTGTGAAAATGTAAAAAAAAAAATGGATATCGAGAATTTGATCACAGGGGCACGCTAAGGATGCCAAATTTTGTTTGTGGTACGTTTTTGGCTCCCTCTGAGATAAAAACAACGTTGCTTTAGACCAAAAACGTTTTTCTCTTTGCGGGGGCTCTGCACTGGATATAAGCCATGCCTTAACATGCTTGTGAAATCATTTCTAACAACACCAAATGAAAACAAATGTTGAAGTTCATATAAAACAGTTCAGTGATAGAACTGGTGAAATGAAACCGATGATGAAATTTTACCTGTGTTTACACAATTTCTCTGAACTTTGAAATTTATTTCGTCGACTTCCCATGGGAAATTGTGTTTGGTGTTATTTCCTGCAAGTATTTATATCTTTAGCTTTTAGAAAATGCAAAAAGGACTGTAATATACTTAAAATTATTCTGGTACAAGGTTTTTTTCCACTAAAAGTTGAAATTGCTCGATTTCCTATATCGGATTTCGCCTTAAGTGTTTGACAAACAAATCTAATTTTAAATATTGTCGCTGGACCGTTATTTTATGAGTACAACAGTACATTAATAAATAAATAGAATATCCTGATACATAGCCTATTCACTTGACTGTGTTACATCGCAAAAAGAGAAAACAAATTAGCCATTTTTTTTTTTTGGCTGTATAGTTCCATATTAAATATTACATTACTTTTTAAAACGAGAAAAAAATATATCATTCCTGCCTTGAACAGGCACTTTAGAATGGCGCCATGGTATCACTAATATTTACATTTTTCAGATTTTCGGTTTCCGGTACAAATTGCTCATACTGACGTTGTTTGGCACATTTTAATGCAACCCTTTTGCACCCTGCATTATCTGCATTACTATCAAATTGGTTTATCTCTCTTTTCAATTGTTTCGCCTCCTACAAAGCCAAATTAAGTGTGCGGGCACTATTTATTTTGACATTACTTGAATTTTGGTTTCCTGTACCATACCCATTAGTCGGCACCAAAATGTAAACGTATTAAAAGGGTAAACTCTAAGGTCGAGGCTTGTTAAATTGTTTAACAATTCTATTAACACGCGATGAAAATGCAGAATTCCCAACAAACTACGATCTTTTCTTTTATCCATTTGAAAAATCTTACCATGCAGAACTGCAGCAACTGTTGTGGTCTTCCAGCTTTCTTCATTGTCCTTTAGGAAATTAAAAATTAACTGATACCTGTGCAAAAGACCTTGAGACGGCGGAATACAGCACGTAAAATGGTTATCTCGGCAATCTTTTTATCAGCTGAAAGAGAATGTTTAGCTTGAATAAAGGTTTGTGTTAAGAGCTATTTATTTCTGGATTAGAGTTGTCTAGGGTGGGTTGGCGCCAGCCGTAATCAGCGTTATCAATAACATTTCTATCTCCCTGAATATGTGTTTCCTGTTAAAAAAAAACAAAAAAAAAAAACCGAGTAACGAAAAATCGAGATAGAGAAGGGAGAGGAAAGATCCCTGAGCATCTTCTCCATACAATAAATCAAATCTGACGTCTTTTCGACTTTCGAATTCAAATCCAGTTTATAATTTCGTTATTGCTGTTCTCGTTAGAACGACTCGTGAGTTGACTACGAAATGGGAACACACTATGTCAACAGCTCTCCTACCAGGCAAAAGAAAAAAGAAAAAAAAAAAAAGAAAATTAGTAGTGTAGTGACCTTAATGAGTAAGGAAAAAAAATTAACTTTACTTAGTTCATTTTCGTCAAAACAAAACAAAATATTTCCCCCTCCGTTTGTTAATTTGAAGAGGGGCTTAGTTAACACTGACACTGCATTCTGCAGCAATAAAATACAGCGAAGTGTAAATTTTTTCTCATTCTGGTCTTATCTGGCAGTACGTTTGATCAAAGAGCAAACATGGACTCCCGGCTGACTTTCATCATCATATCCGCTGTTTTCCTCTTCTCTCCCTTCTGCACGGCGAAAGCCGGGTAGGTAATATTACTATCATTTAATCTAGCTCGTTAAACGCTTTCAGAGAAAAGAACATAACATTTTGGAGTCTGATCACATTAAAGAAAACTAAGAAAAACGCAAACTGTGCCACCTGCCAGCGCCTCGAAAATTATGATAGTTTACTTTGCAATAGAGAGATTTTAAAACATAATGGCGAGAACCAGTCTTTACTGTGTCAAAGTCGTTCTAAATTTAAACTTACAAAGTAAGCCTATCGTTTGACTGATTAATTCCAATGAAGCGACGGCCGTACGACTTGCTGGTTTTCGAAAGTTCTTTGTTGGTCTTGTTACTGCCCAGATTTGAACTATCTGCTTTGTTGCATCGAATCGCGGCAATAACGTAAAAATTGCAGTGGAAAAGTGGAGAAACTAATGTCTATTGCACAACTCACGGAAAATGCGAGTACTGAAATATTTATGAGTCAAAAACATAAGATACCAGTTAAGTGAGTTCACTGATTAAATTTTAGGAAAATAGCCTCGCTACAAAAGCCACGATTAAGGTTTTCGTTTTTACCATACCAGTTTGTTAATAAAAGCGAGTCGCCTTTAGAGACATTTATTTAGCGAATAAAGAAGCCTGAGCCGTGTATTACACTGTGATAAAACGGCACAATGGGCATTTGAGAACACGAAGGAAATGTAGAAAACACTCGCCTGCGGCTCGTGTTTTCTACATTTCTCGAGTGTTCTCAAATGTCCGGAGTGTTTTATCACAGTTTAATACACGGCTTAGGCTTCTTCATTTACTTTATGATGTAGAGGTAATGTGGCGAAAAACAATAAAACACGCTTTTTCTGTGTTTTATATTCTGATAAAACATGGGGTTTTGACCAATCAGAACGAGCGCAGTGTCCTATCTATAATATAAATGAAAATAAAAACACAATTCCTTTCTCCGCATTTAATTTATGGTCGTCGAATTTGTTAAAAAAAAAAAAGGAGAGTTGCTAAAAAGAGTAAAAGAGTATTCACAATTTTCCAGGCCAAAACCAAAATAGCGCGCTGTTAGATTTCGAAAATATGTTGCAAATTTATAGATGTAGTTTATTTCTCCTCTTCCCCATGAATTATGATTTATTTTAATTATGACACGATTACGACAGTGCCGTGCGTATATAAAATGCGGGAAGCCAAAGATTCCGGTTGTCTTTACGAGTTTGAGTTGAATATGTAAATACAATGTCGGGAATATCCGCAGTTGCCTTTACCATTACATGTAAATTTTGTATTACATATAGTTCGTGGACTGAGATGGGCACTGGTACAAGAACGCCACTGGAGAAATGGTTAGTTTGTATGGTAACCGGGCGGCAGAAAACTAAATGTAGTGATTTTACGATTCATTGCTCTACTATCACATGTTTAAGCAGGCGTCCCGTTGCGTTCATTGGTTTTGTTAAAATACGTAGAGAAAGGTAAAATGGCTTGGTTCCACAAATCTTTTTGCCGAGGTTGAACAAAACTATACCCCACCTCAATGTACTATGCCGCCATAAACGATTTCGGCGGCGCGCAGCGAAGCGAAAGATTCAGAGTTTGAGTTGAAGGAGATGCAAATGTAGGGCGCTTTCCATTCGACCAAAAATTGCGGTGTGAATTTCCGGACATTTTCTGGGGCGAATGGAACAGGATTTTCCGGTTTATGCGCCAGAGTGGAAAACGATAAGCCGTACTTTTGTGCGCTTGGAATTTTTCAATTCAGTGACTTCTAAGTTTAAATTGCAAATATAGAAGCACACAGAACACTGATCCGTCGATACGGCGACTTCTCATAGCCCATGACAACAGGGACTTTATACAAACCACAACGGCAGCGAAAACGTCGCAAAACAAAGGGTTTAATGAGTGGAACAACGCCTCTGCACGCGTTATAAATCTCTGTACATTTCTTAGCCAACCTATGCAAAACAAACAAGTACACCGCGGGGCATTGTTTTTATTGGAATTAAACGTTTTCTTGACGAATTTAGCTCTAGCTAGAATTTATCGACAGACAAGTGGCAAGTAAAATACTAATCCATTTTCGAGTACGCGTCCCCGTCATCTTTGCATGGGATGATCACGGTGATCGTGGCCAAAAGAACTCGCGCTGAATAGAAAATTGCTGATTTACCTAATTTCCGATAAAAGGGGACAACCTCGCGAAATATACCTAAATGTTCGAAAAAAAAATCTGGGAAATTTCTGTTCCATTTGATTTTCATTTTGGAGTTTCCGGATTTTTCGGTTGAATGGTTCGCTTTTCGGAAATTTAACAATTTCCGGATTTTCTGGAACCCTTCCCAGGAAATTTCTGTACCATTTGTCTCCGTTTCGAAAATTTCGGAATTTTTGGTTGAATGGAAAGCGCCCATAATTTCGGAAAAGTAATTGCATGCCTTCACCATTACATGTAAATTTTATCTTATATATACTCGAAGATCACCATTCCATTGACACAAGAACATCACCGGAGAAATGGTTAGTTTGGGGTATGTGGAAAACGCGGAGCTGGAGTCCCGGGGAACGGGGTACGGGGTCCCGGGTTGCAGAAAACAAGGGGTCTAGTGGAAAACACGGGGTCCAAGTGGAAAACACAGGAAAACGTTTGTTCACCAAAATATGAATTTTCTTCACTAAAATGAGAAGTCGAAATTTTGTTATTTTAAATTGCAATGAAAATCTATTCAGCTTCTCGGCGTGAAACGCGTTTTTCGATCAAAAAAGCAAATTAAACATTTCGTGACAAAGAAAACCATTCAAGAGCCAACTTGCCGTGCAATGGTTTTCTTTTGCATGGGGCGTCTGTTATTTTGCGCAGTAACTTGCGTGGTTTTTTTATACCTTTGAAAAAGAAATAATGAAATAATAAAGATTGTTTTGCTTACTATCTTAAACCATGAAAAAGCCTTTCTATACAAATTATCACTTTCGACCGGTCATTATTTATCGCCCGTGGGTGGCGGAGGATTTTCGGCTAAAGACAGTAACATTTAGCTGATCCCCCATTTAAATGTTATTTTATTGAAGAATCCCCCTCATAGCTATTAATAAATTTCATGATCCCCCGCTCAGTGTCTTCGAAAATAGAAACACCTTTTGCTATGTATATTTAGTGCTTTTAACGGTCATATGACAGTAATATTTCTAATCATGATGTTGACTTACAAATTAATGAAGCCGCCATGGTGCAGTCTCTTGATTTGTGTCTTCCCGATATCTGATCAGGGTTCTAACAGTAGTTTTCACAGGCGTCCAATAAAGCATAACAAGCGACATAAATTAAAGTGAGGCCCGATTCGCCAGAAGGGGCAACCAGCGTACGGGGTCTGGGGGTATGATGCCCCAGAAAATTTTGAAATTTTACGTGGCCAAAGATGCGATTTCATGCATTTTAGGGGGAAAGTGTTACGGAAAATGAGTTGGTTATGATCATAAAATTAGATGTAGCAAGTGGCGCTGTTTCACCTTTTTAATTAAATACTATTTTCTTCTTGAAACGTCTCAATCTACAAGTCTTAATTTATTGTTACATGTATACAAATTTCAATGAGAGGAACAGGTGGCTACATTCGATTTTACAGTCGGTAGAATTCCGCCGTTCCACTGAGAGCCCTGTGACTGATGTCGATTGACACACCAGCAACCAGCATAACCAGCATAATCATCCCAAGTGTTTGGAGACTGCAAAGTTACTTTTTAGAGTGTCAAATAGCCGTCCAACAAGTCTGTATGGGCATATGACACTTAGTGATCCTCCCTTTTAGGCTCTCAGTTATGACTGACCCCCCCCCCCCCCTTCTGTCACCCTAAAAATCCAATGATCCCCCAAAAATCCTCCCGCCTACAGGCGATAAATAATGACCGGTCCCTAATGTGCAATACGACAGAAGTAATTATAAACCTGGAGTCTGATCATTTATGAATCGCTAGTGAGGTCCCAGTCGATAGTTAATGGAAAGGGAATAACATTTTGATTTCACTAGAGCAACATTTTTTTTTTTTTTGTAATCGTGTACGTGTAAGGAGACATCGAAAACGAAATCCACATTCGTAAGAGTGGAGATTATTCGCGCTGAAGTTACTGCGCCTTTCAATAACATGCAGGCTCTAAAATTGAAAGCTCAACCGACAAATGCGTTTTTCGCTACCGTCAATCAAATGTTCGGCGGCTCCTCCCAGCTTAAACAGTGTTCGGCAGTAGTCGGAAGCTGGGAGGAGCCGCCGAACATTTGATTGACGGTAGCGAAAAACGCATTTGTCGGTTGAGCTATAAAATTTAAGTGCGGCATGTTACTGAAAGTGAGACAAACTAATATCAATGCCAGGACTCGAGCTAGGAATGCAGGAATGTTTTACGCGGTTTCCCAAATATGGATAAATACAGAGATACTTAAACTGTACATATACTGGCATGGGACAGTAACACCTCAACTCGCAAAGAATTGATTCTTGTCCTTTTTGTGTGGAAAATAACTTGAATTTAACTAATTTTAATGGGAATCTTTTGGGAATGAAATAATGTTTAACTAATTGGTTTGTAGCGAGGATGTTCTTACTGGCTTAAAACCTAACAGGAGAGTAACAACATAAATTTAATCAATTTTTTTGAAGTAAGTGTGACTAATTGTTTTGTGTTTTGTTGTTTCACGCAAAGGTGCTATCGCCAGCAGAAGTATTCCGTGGTTCGATATCATAGTAAGTGTTCCAAAAATGAATCAGTTCAGCTTTTTAATTGGCTTAAAAAGTCGCGCCACTTTGTCATCCAGTCAGAACTAAAACCAAAATCAATCGCGACTCGCTCGCGCACGTTTTCCCGCGCTTCTCATCAGCTACATATATTGGAGTTTTGATTGGTTCTCTGGTTTGCCTGTGTCCTTTGTGATTGGCCAGGGTTATTACTGGTTTTGGTTTTACTATACTCAACTGAAAACCGCCTTAAGCTTTTCACGATGTTTAACTTAATTTGGCTGCTCTTAAATTCTTACATACCTTTTATTGTGAAATTTTGTGTTCCTTCTTCGCTATTTCGAACATCACAAGAGCATAACATGTTTAATAGCAAAGTGGTTGTGCTCTCTTCTTAAAATAAATTTCGTGAAACTTGTAAAATGGCATCCGTCGAGTTTTTAACAGAGTGGCGCTACTAGTTGCTTGGCAACGCTCTCTTAATCTCCGTAGTCTTGGGAGCCGGAATTTGCTATGAAATGGCAGCAAACATCAACTGTATACTTGTACCCCAAACGTATCACATCTAGGACTCAAAATTAAATTATATTTTCTGGGTTCAAAGTTTAAATTTTGTTAGCTTTTCCCTTTCTTTTTGTATCTCTCTTGTAACACCCTTTTGCCTACTTTTCTCATTATATTAGATATTACAGCAGAACCTGAGATACAAGTTGATGTTGGCGAATGCAGAGCACGAGATAACTTGGTATCTGAACAAGAACAAGAACGAGCCAAATGAACCCATAGCATCAGTCCCCCAAAAAGATTTTATTATTTTATTACCTTACATAGGTCTCCATAGAAATCATATTACTAAGCGTCTAAAATCTTGTGTAAATCGTTTCTACTCTTTTGTTAATGTCAAAGTTTATATTTTTCAAAACACCCGGGGCACCAAATCCTTCTTCCCATACAAGGACCGTCTCAACCGATCACAATTATCGGAAGTCATTTATAAAGCTAGTTGCTGGGACTGCAATGATTTTTACATTGGGAAAACGAAACGAAGACTTCACGACGGCGAAACGGAACGTTTCTAGGCCCTCTTGAAACTTGATCACTCTTCTGCTATTGCTGATCACGTTAAAACAACTGGTCAAAACATCAAATGGGACCATTTTGACATTTTGACGTCCGGCAAAACTGACTACCATTGTAAGATTAAGGAGACCTTGTTTATTCAGGAGTTGCAGCCAGCATTTAATGCCAATGTCAGCAATGAAAAGCTTTTACTTTATTAGAAAAGCTTTTCCATTGTTTCACTTTACAGACAGTTTCCGTTTGAAACGTCTTAAATTTCTACTGCAGATGTTTTCTTTCTAGGTTCCAGACCCCCATTGATACAGAATAAATAGCTTTTCAAAAAAAATTGTAACGGTCATACTTTTGAAAATATATGTTGACTAGCATACGAAACGTCAAGTTCATAAAAGCATGTTTTTAAAATGTTTATCACCGCTGTTTGTGTTATACTTTTAATGTAAACCAGTTAGTTTTGAAGTTATCCATTATCTCATGTAGCGGCCAAGAGATGGAGACTTGAGGGAGAGAGGGAGAGGCACTCCATGCTAATCTCTTGAGGTTTCTATCTTTCTGATCTCAGAAGCACCTGCTACAAAAAATAGTTGCCTATAAAAATAAATAAAAATTGCTGGAGGGTTTATGGCTTAAAGTCTTTTTTTAACTGCGTTTTTCCGAAATGTCTTTTTTTTAAGTCTCCAAACCAAGCGATAACAAAGCCAAGCAATGATTGTGTCCCAAGTTCGCTAGTTATGAAGCGCGTTCTACTCTACCACACATTCATAGCGGAGATGGAAAGAGTTCTGACCTGTCAGAAGGTGCCTTCAACCTGTCAGCGGCTTCCGCGCATGGTCACCTACTACCCTGGCACTATGTACCGCCGCACTATTGATGTCGGGGCATGCGAGGGACTGTGCCGAGACAAGATGGCTTGCAAAGCAACCAGAGTCACTACATTCGCACCGTCCACTCCCAATGGTAAGAGGCGCCTCTTGAATCTATTTTAAAATGGAGCCTGATTTATCTGCAACTTTTGTGCGAGCTTGATTTGCATGAAAAAGACCCACCCCAAATGAGTAGAACTCATTCTCAAATTGTCCCGATCAATATTTTATTTTTTCTAACAATACCGAAGCATTTTTGACCAGAATGGTGTCAAGCTAGAAGAAAACTACTTTGTTACTTCGAAATAAAAAGTAGTTAGTTACCATTTTCCCGCTATTTACTGAAGCACTTAAACGTGAAGCCTGAGTATATGAGCTCTGGATGAATTAAACTGATAGCTAAGAATTAGTCAAATCGTTTTCCCCAGACCACTCTGGCCTAGCTCTCTCCACCAATCCCTGTAACGCAATAAGGAGCCTGTTCATAGGCTGCACCCTATTCAAACTCTCGTAGATGTCATTTCATTAATTAAAATCGTTTGTGACAAGATCTGGAGACTGTCTGTTCTCATAGGTAAACGAAGCATTGAAGTCATCCAGGACTGCTCATGCGTGATACCTTACTGTTACCGAGTGTCAGCATTTGAAGCGTTCCCTGAACAGTACACTGATGCCAAGGGCGAAAACGCGGTCCGGACCAAGGTGTGTATGTAAAAATATCTCGGGCGAACAAGAAATGCTATGGGAAGAGGCAGGAAATAACTCGTCAAGATTTGATTATATCAAAATGTAAATTTTCATTTCTACGAACAGTTTGTGCTGGTTCTAGAAATTTTTAGAAATTTGGTTTCTGGAAATTTTGCAAAGCGCGAAGGCCTAAGTAAGAGTTGAGTGTTAGTGTTTTGCTTTTTTCTGTTTGAGTAGCTTTTTTCTGTGTTAGTTCATGTAAGAGATGACAACAGGAGACAAAGGTAAACTATCCGTTCTTTTCATTCCGTTTATATTCTTATCCTACGCAACTAGAATGTATGCTCCCTGTCAAGTAATAGATTGAAGTACGCCTTTGAGCGCTCGCTTCCTTACAAACTTTTTTCTTAACTGTTATTCAGCTACATAGCTAGCTTTATCTTAGGGTTTGAACCTAAGGCTGATGACACAAAGCACAACAACATGGTTTCCGGTTATTTGCCGCCAAATTGCTCCGCGTTGTCACAGCTACAACTGTGTCCACGCTAATACTGCAATTCAGTCGAGAAATTGTTCGCGATGCTGACCTCAGTTTTCTTAATTTTTTTTGTTAGCTCATCGATATGGGTAAGTGTGTCGACAACAACCGCTGTCCAATCCAGGAGAAACGTCACTGGTGAGTAGCTTGAGATCGGCCGATGATCAGTCATTCCAACAAATATAATAAGAAATATATGGGATTCATATTGGAGAACTGTTTCTTTGCATCGGATTATGAAGTCATGTTTTGCAGTGCAAAGTAATATATTGCCTCTAAAATTGCCAAGGCGCAAAACCACGATAGGGCGGTTACACAAAACCAAAGCAAGAATGAAGTTAAGATTAAGACTATTACGAACTTTATACTTGGTATGAAAACTTTTGGCTTTCATAAAAGAAATAATCTCGCAGTGGCTTGTGGAAAGGGACAAAATAAAAGATGAGAAGCTTTATTGTTCCAGTAACGATCTCACAAGCGACTTTTGCGAGATGAGACTCTCGCCAGATCTCTTCTCGTTTCTAAAGCTGGGAATTTACGTCACCACGGAACGCTCACAGCCTTTGTTTTTTTACAGGCCATTTACATTCCCAAAGGCGTTTCATATTCATCGGGAGATCAGGTGTTCCAAAAACACAACTAAAGTACAGTCCTATGTGGCAATCGGAGGACGTCAAGTGAACGTGGCCACGATCAACACTTGCTCGTGCAACTAAGAGTAGCAACTGGGTTTCGCCATCCTCATCAATGTCCCTAGTGACTTTTAATGTTTGATTTTCTAGCTGAAGCAGTGTTCAGATAGAACGGGGGGACTTAAAATGCATGAAAGTTCAAATCAGAATGTCTCATTACATAGTCATCATAGTTTGCATAGATTCACCTAAAATTTAATTAACAGGAAACATTTTTGACAGAATACGTCTTGTTCTCGAAATATATACACCCGTAGCAGCAACATTTTAGCTGGCAGATTTTTTCTCCAGTGCCTTTACAGGCAAAGTTATTTGGCTTATATTTTTATCGATTCGTTTTTATTAGTTTTGAATGAACTCAGGAACGATCCGCAAAGCGGAGAAAGAGTCTGATCAATGATGATGTCGGCTAATGAATCATCGTGCTCGTACGATTTGTACCGTTGAGAAACACTTGATGTCTATTTTTTGCTGAAGTAAGCACCAGTTTATTTGCAAACGAAATCATTAAGAATCCATTTATATGACCATCAGCCATTTGTATTGTAGCTAGACTACCGAAATCATTTTTTGTAATAAAAACTCAGGTAGACGTAAACAATTAATGGTGTCCATTCATCCCTTGCCGTCATGCGCGTGGCCTCTTACGCAGCGCAGACGCTCTTTTGGGCTCGTCACGCAATCTTCCTCCTCCTCGAACGTGGGGCAGGAAAATTGCGTGACGTCTGCGGGTGCAAGGGGTCGGGAACCTGGGAGTAAACGACGGCTACCCGTGGGGTTTTCAAGATAGTGGAAACAGGGAGATTAACGGGGAGAATAGGGATAAGATCATTTGTACGTTGCGTTATGGCCATAAGCGAAAAACAACAGAAAAAGAGGGAACCACGCCAGGGGTTTCAACGAGTTAAAAATACGGGAAGGGGGAAGCTTCGGAAAGACCCCTCTCCTTTCCGCGCTGGGACGTTGTTCATGCCTGAGCCAGTTTGGTCACGTTTCCCGCCGAAAACTGCCTACGAAGAAATCAAGCGTGGCTAGTGAAGATAACTACCTTGCTTGCTCTGAACACAACCTGTGTGTGAAACTGATCAGTTTTGTTCAAGTCGAAATCTACCGTCACTTTAGCAATTGTTATTTAATATATTTCCGACCCTCACGCTGCACTGATTCCTCCGGCCAGTGAGAAGAGTTGCGTGACGGTGTAACGGAAGGAATTCATGAAAATACAAAGGAAAGATTTATGATGTAGGCTCTTTATATGGACATAATGTTGTCGTAACCCATCCACAAATCTCTTTGCCCAGTTTCCTTGTTTAAAGAAGGTTAGCAAAAATATATAAAGGATCGAGCTACATCTACCAGATCAGAATGTATTAAAATCAAACTGATATAGGAAATGTTTCCCCGACCCGCTTACCAAATGTAGAAGTAAAAATTGAACAAACATGCCAGTGAGGTTTGAACCTTACTTGAAGCTATGTTTTCACTAGGGTTCTCCTTCGGTGATGTCCATGTTGTAGTCTCTTTCGCAGCCAATATCTGGTGTCGTCGCTCTCTATCTAACTGGTGGCTGGGAGAAGTAGCGTTGCGTGACGAATGCTGCAAATTAAACCTAATATCTTTTGACGTCCAAAAGTCTATTATTCCGCTCAAAACATTCAGTTTTTTTATATTCCATTTGACATATTGGACGAAAACTGATCGTGCGACTTTTAAGACAAGAGGAACAGTGCAGTGGAACTCTTCAAGGAGGGGGGGCATTGGGGTCTGGAAACCCGCAAATTCTTAGAAAAATTCATCCTAAACCGCCAAACAATTCGATCGAATACGAAAACCTCGTAAAATACCTATAAAGGTAAAGTCTGCATACGAGCCAAGTGGCCCATCAGGCCGGAGCTTATCCCGGTTTCTGTAACATGAAGCGACTAGGAGTATTTCTACTCCCCCCTGGATGGGATGCTAGTCCATCGCAGGGTTACCCCCAGCATTAAGTTCGCCGGTACCCATTTATACACCTGGGTGGAGAGAGGCACTGTGAGAGTAAAGTGTCTAACCCAAGAACATAACACAATGTCTATAGTTCTGGGGAACGTCCATCGAAAATCCCTAATCTACGGGCGCGTTCGTTTGGGATGATCTGGATCAGGATCAGTGATCCAAGATCACTCGGATCATGGGGCATCAAAGTAGCCGATGAATCCGTGACCTGAGTGGATTCACCGGGATCTTTGATGTACCATGATCCGAGTGATCTTGGATCACTGATCCTGATCCAGATCACCCCAGCTTCCCGGAACGCACCCTTACATTTCCATTTGCGGGGTTTGGAGATTCAATGGAAATGTGCGTTGAATCAACCGGTCACATGTGACCAGTGGATGCACATAATTGCGGCTCTTAAAACCGGGACCCAAATAGGAAAAACCAAAAACCTCATTGGATGCCAAATCCATAAACCCGCTAGTATTTTTGACAAAAACCTAAAACCAAATGCTAAAAAAGGGAAAATCCGCACACTGCAATGAACACCAAAACCGAAAAACCGAGATTTGTCGCCACAAAAACCGAAAATCTGGTCTAAAAAATAGCTAAAACCGCTAAACTGAAAATCCCAGTGCCCCCTCTTCAAGTGACGTCTTCCAGACCAATCGAGTTTAGTTTAAACTCGTTCATTCTTAGGTCAGTTGAGGCTCTTGTGTAACTACGGCGCAAGACTGTCTTAGCCTTGTAGTTAAAGTCTGGCAACGCGCAAGTAAAATTTAAAAGGTATGAGTTATTTGGCATGAAAATGCAGGGAGATGCGGAGCAGCGGATCTTTGTTTTCTTGACAAGTAGCAATGTCCCGAACATAACTTCCCTCCGTTCGATCCCGCGCTGACAGTGACTTTCACAGACGGAGTCGGAAAACCGCGCATGTTCCCTATGGAAGAAATTTAGCTCTATAAAGAAATAACTGCTCTTTCTTATTATATTATCCACCTCTTCTACAGCAATTTAGAAATAAGGAGGGAGGAAGCTGGAATACACGTGTTTGTGCTGTTTCCTTCTACAACCCCCCCCCCCCCCACCAGTACCCATAATACCTTTCGACATCGCTGCCTACGTTACCAGGGTCTCTTATCTTACCGCCTCCTGGGGCGTGCGATCTCTCCTCGCTCGCCCAAGGGGGCGGTAAGATGAGAGACACTGGGAAAGAGGTTAGGACAACCTCTCACAAAACAGCTGTATAGGAAGTTGCTGCAGTTCTTGTTTCAGTGTCGGCTTATTTAAAATTATGAATAATGTATCCACAAATTAAGGTCATTCCACTTGCACTGAGATTTTTGTGAAACTTTGCCTATTGATTGCTTAATTATAGGAACTTAAATTTTGAAATAAAAATGAGGGGTCCCCATGTTCGTTTAGGAGCAACAGCACCTTGTTTATACCCATATAAATCCTTATAATGGCACCATGATTGTAGACACGATTGCTTGCTAAATTCACGTTTCCGACGACTGAGACCCTGTTAGGGGTAAATTCCGACAAGCGACATGGCCTTGAAACGGCGACATGAGAGCTATGAATTGGCGACGAACGGCAGACTACTCCAGCGAAATAGGGAAAGTGACACCATGTACCAATGGCAAGATAGACCGACAATGAATTTCGGAACTGAGAATGCAGTGATTGTTTTAAACGTCTGAGTCGAAGTGAAGATGCATTTCCAGAGTTTTAAATGTGTTTTCCTCTCTCACGCGCGATGTCGACGGGTCGTGAAACCCAGGCTTTCTTATATGCGCTAAAGCGTCCAACGTCGAATAAATCGAGTCCGTCATTGCTGAGTATTTTTCTCACTCTCAGCTGAGTGAGCAGTGCTCTACAACGCCTAAAAACACGCTGAAGGAAAAAGGAAAGAGATATTCGAAAGTCTGCTTCATATTTTTATCAGTGGGTCACCATTAAAAGAATATGAAGTTGTATTATCAACAAATGGCATTGTGGAAGGAAAAGAGAGACATGGGAAAGCTACCAAGGTCTTCTCGTCTTTAGCAGAAAGTAAGGGTAACGCCAAATTCAAAGGAAGATTATAGATAGAGAGATTACCTGATTGAGGCCGTTGAGATTTTGAGTTAAAGAACGGTTGTTAAACATAAACATGGTAAAAATAGTCATAGGTTCGATTGTACTTTAGGTCCAAATAGTGACTGGAAAAAGGCTGAAAATAGCAATTCCAAGCGTCTAAATGTCAAAATTTCCCGGGGGGGAGTATGCCCCCACATCCCCTAGGAGGTTACCAATTTCAGCGCTCGAAAGCATGCCCAAGCCCTTAGAAAGCATGCCCCCAGCCCCTTAGAAAATTTTGAAAAATTGAAGTAGCTAAGAAGTCTTTTCCTTCATTCTAAGTCGAAATGTTGACGCTTTCAAGTAAAAGTAACCATAAAGTAATCATTAAACCCTCTGACCGGAGAAATGCTAGCTCTGCATAGGAATTCCTACTGCTGAAAAGTGTTCGAAGCAAGTGCAAAGCGTAAAAGGAGTAAAATATATCCAAAGAGATACTTAATTATATGTGTACTTGACTAAAACGGCCAGGAACCTTCAATGCATGAGCAATAATAGTTTCAGCGTGAGAGCGCAAGATTGAATTCGTTTGCGTGAGCCTCATGCTCAATCCGTGAGACTTGAAAGCACTGTGTCGGTTTTTTTTTTTTTTTTTTTTGATAAAGAAAGGTATTACGATGTGTCATTTTGATTCTATGGGTACCAGCATCCGCCATCTCAATACCTAGGAACACATCAATTACAGCTGTAAATATGGCCGCCGTTACGAGCAACACATCGCAAATCAAAATACCCCGTGCATTTTTTTCATATATCGTGTACAACACTAAAAACACGTTAAATCCCAAGAATATGGCGTGGAGATTAACGACATATTTTTTGTGATTTTCACAAAAATCTCCAAGTAACTTAAATCTAATGACAAAATGAAAAACATACCTGGTTTGGATGCAGAATTGCAAGCGCGGTTTCACTTTACGAGTAGCATTTTACATCATTTACGCTGGTCTTCAACCGCCATCTTCAAAACACGTGAGGCTCCTTCTTTTCTGGTAATTATCGAATAGAATTATGGGTAAATTACCCGAGTATAATCGAACAAATAACGAGCAAAGCGAAGTGAATACGAAAATTCCCGGTTTTTGAAATGGCCGCCATGTTGTGACGTCACATGGTTATCAAATCTGATAACGATCACGGACTGGTTATACGTGTAGCTTTGTTTCAATCGAACAAGGTCAAATTTCTCGCCACAACTCATCTGAGACGAAATTCCGACAGGCGACATAGCAATCTTGCGAAATGCCGACATGGCTGGTGGCAAATTTCAGACAGGGGACATGGGTACCTCCCCCCCCCCCCCCCCCGCCTAACAGGGCTTCACGATTGCTTTTTGTTCTACATTGAGAATTAGTCCATATTTATTTTACGCAGAGAAATTTATTACTCAATTCAAAACAACAGAAAAAAAATGATAGGTCACCATACTCGTTTGCGAGGAAATAACGATTTACCTCTATGGCGAGGTCCAGCTGTAAAGAAAAAGCCGCCATTTTCTTTATGCGCGCGCTAATCACGCGTGAAATTATGCGCAGTAGGGATGCGCAATGCAATACTGGGGAATAACCTTGAGTAGGTTTTTCATCGCATCTATAAATTAATCGTCATTAGAACTTCGGCAGACATTTTAAGAAAACACAGCAAGATAAAAGTATATTAAGTTATCCATCTGATATGAAATATGATAATAAATCTTTTTGAAATAAATTGAGTAATTCTCGGAATGAGTATAATTTTGTAATATGCGGTCGTAGAGGAACTCTCGGTCGTTTCACGCCTTACCGGCTCCTGACACTTTCTGAAAGAAAAACTCGCTTAAATTACATTTTTTTTTTTTTTAATCGTAAACTACACTTGTTAAGCTTTCTTCTGATATATAGTTTGTTAGGGATTGATTGAAACTGGCGCACGTACAATTTTTTTTCCCGAAGGACACCCACAAATTTGCGTTTATATCTAGGGCAGATGTATTCTAACCCAGCGAACGCACCTGTATCACCTTAACAACAACAAGTAGAATTTGGAGAAGAAGTGGAAACGAAAACTTATCTAGAGTTATCTAAAAAGTCTGACAAAAACTGTCGTGAAAAGGTCCTTGGTGATCTCTTTCAAGTGACCTGTTTCAACTGACACCACATTACGGAACTCAATACTTAACTTAGTACACGGCTACATACACTCTATTGTTTTAAAGATTGTTTTTCCGGCCGAGGCTGAATGTTCTTACTTTCTGCCGATTTTAGGCTGAAAATATTCTTGAGAATATTCTTAGATTACAGCGTATGACATTTCTGTCAGCCTGCAGTAATTAAAGCCTGAAATGACGAACCTAATTTTTTTTGCAGAAATCTTATTGGCATCGAACATATGGCTAGTGCTGTTTTTGTTCGTTTCAGTGGTTTTATCAGTTTTTTTGGCTGGTTTTAATTTGCCGTTATGAGAAAGGAAGAGATTTATACGGTTTAGTTTAAAACAAATTTTTAAACGCACAAAATTATAATCTTTCCACGTTTTAAGCCTTGGGTTTATTCTTAGAATATTCTTGAAATTGCGCAAATTTTAGCCTCGATATTCTTAGCTCTAACCAGCAGAACACGCGGACTAGCAAGGGAGATAGCAAAGCACGAGCGAGCGAGGAGCGGGGCCACGAGCGCCAAGCTTTCCACTTCCGCTTCGCGGTGGGCAGGCGAAAGTGCGAATACCAGGTGCAAATCGACACGCTCACATGTAGCTCATTTTATGTTAGATATCGGTTTCCAGTGCGCTTCTTCGTTAGTTTTGGTTCTAGACGCTGCTTTAAAATGATATGTAGGTTTAGTTGCTTTCCTTAAGACAAACGTTCTTGCGGAAGGTTTTGCTTAATGCACCGCAAAACCGGCTTAAGATTTTTGTGTCTACGTGCCAAAACCTTCTAGCAAGTTCCATTACAACAGAACTTCACTGGGTGTCAAGCGAGTCTGAATCTAATTAAATACAAGCAATGCAATATATAGTTTTTCACTTTTCTTCTACACCAAACAGCTGGGAAAAATTTGGTAAGGTAAAACACCGATATAAACTTAAGTCTTCGTCTTTCAATATTAAAATTGTTTGCTTTCTACGTTTTGTTTGTTTGGTGTTTGTTTACTTTTATCCACTATCAGACAAGAGTTACTAATAAAATATAAAAGCGAATATTATCACAGGTACATAAATGGTTCAGCGATTAAGACAATTTACTTGCCATGATGTGGCGGAGTTTCAGACAGGGCAGTTTCACTTTAAAAGTGTGTGCTTTCTTTGATCGCACAAGTGAGCGATGACAAGTTGACAGCCCAGTCCTATTAATCAAACACATTTACATTAGGAAAATGGATTTTATGTCTAAAACATTTACTCTAGAAAATGAAAGAAAATAATTATATTCAAATTTTGAGGCTTTTCTCGAGACAGAACTTTACAAAATAATAACAACGTAATGAAGAGAGAAAAAAGCATCATTCAGTGTTTTAATGAATTGCTCAATTGGTTTAAATTGTTTGTTATATCTGCTTGCCATCCGCGGAAACAGATGACATGACATCTTCAACGGCTACTTTCGTCTGCTCAAGTGTCAAGACATTTTCCGGTCCTGAAACAAATTTCATCTTCGCTGACAAAAAAAGAAGTTCAGGGAGTGAAAAAAAAAAAAACCCACTAACTTCTGTCATAATTCCTTTAGGAACAAAATTGACAACAATTAACGTGAAAAAAAAATACGTTGAATGATCATTTTTTAATCTTTACTCTTGCACATGCATTTTCATGCAATAATCGCAAAAAGATTAGAAAGCAAAACATACCCTGTTTTAATTTCCTCAGAAACCGCTTGCTCAAACATCGTGGGTTGTGTTTACACTGTGGGCGGATGTTGTCAGTTCAACAATTGTTCCTTTACGTGCAAGCGCTTACATTACCAGCATCTGGCTTTTGGCTCTGAAGACTTTTTTGGTCATCTTTCAGTGTCTTTTGAAAGGAAAACTTGAAATTCAAAATGGGAAAACGGCTGGTTTCAAGCGCTGAAGCGGGCAGGAAACTGACAGCTTTAGCCACAAAATTTACAAGAAAGAGTTCTATTAAGTTCTATTAAGAGGTGTCTGAATGTCAGTCTGTTAAGACCATGATTTGGTTCACTGAAAAGAACAAGAATTTATTCTAGACCGTGGCAGCGCGGTATTCCGTTCGGTTTTAATATAACTGGCAGGATCGAGTGTTGCCTCAACGAAAGTTGTCAAGTCGGCTTTTAATAATTCATTAGTGCTATTTTCAGATTCAGGAAGTCTTATAAAAGGAATATTAGCCATCCAAAAGCAAAAAGAGAAACATTCACTTCTACAACACACACTCAGGTGATCAACTAACTAACTGGGTGCGGCGCTCAAGTTTTACCGAGTTTCGAAACCAAGACTGAACTGCATCATGAACTCTACATTGACCACGATTGAAGTTTTTGCTCAGCAGTTAAAAAGCCGATCGACTGGCGTTCGGGTAACAGAATCCTTCTTTATGTTGCTGATCAACTTGGTTTCTTTTACCGGAAACCTTCTACTCGGAATCGCAGTCATCAAAAACCCGAATCTTCGCAGAGCTGTTCCAAACATGTACATCATAACTTTGGCTGTTTCAGACTTCCTCATGTCTTTACTGGGGATTCCATTTTCAGTGGCTTCTCTTATCGTTGGAAAATGGCCCTTAAACAACTTTGTGTGCCAGCTTCAAGGATTCTGGATTCTTTTGATGTGCGCCGTGTCGTTACAAACTTTAGCCGTGACCGCTGTAAACAGGTATTTTCGAGTTGTTCGTTCGCGCTCGCTGTATCAGAAACTCTTCAACATGAAGACAACAAAAGTGACTATCGTGATTCTGTGGATAGTGGCTTTTTTTGCACCTCTACCGTACGTTGCAGCTGGACACGAGTTTTTCTTTCACACTGGAAAGGTGTTCTGTGCACATAACTCTGAAAGCCTTTATGAAGGTTACGGAGCTTATCTCGTTCTCGTTTATGTCCTCATACCTCTCATTATTGTCGTAACTTGCTACACGAGAGTATTCATCGCCGTGCGCAAACATAACCTTAATTTCAGACCTCGACTTCGTTCAAGAACGCAGTCAAACTTATCGACCGACAGCAGACTGTCAGTGGATGAAGTGAACATTACCTATATGCTTCTAGTCGTTGTGATAGGTTTTCTAACTTGCTGGACTCCTGTTATGGTAATCGATATGATTGACTTTATAAACGCTGACTGGAAGCTGAAACGACAAGTGTATGTGAGTTACTCTTGTTTTGGATTTGCCAGCACTTCGCTCAACCCCGTCATATACGGCATCATGAATCGTTCCTTTCGCGCGGAGTACCTGAGAATCTTGGCGCCTTTGAAGATATGGCGATCGCAAAGCATGAGTGGTACTGGGTCTTATGCCGTCCCCGGAGCTGAGAACAATCGACAAAGTTTGAGCAGAAACCAAGTGGGTGTGTCGTTTAAGATCGGCGAAAAGAAACCTGTACCATGTGTACAGAGCAAAGTTGCTCAGAGGGAGACGTCGCGCGATTACCGAGCGAACAGTTGGGCAAGTAAACGAGATACATTCAGAGTTAAATTTGAGTCAACACATTCCCAGTAATGCAGAAACACTAGTCAAACTCTGGACAGGAAGTGCAATCTTGGATTTCGGAATAACGAAACAGAAAAACTCTTCGTACCCGCATATTTAACTTTTTACATGACTTTTACATGTCAATGTAATAACAGTTTAGGCAAACATAACCATCAGGGCCGGGTTGTTCGAAAGCCGCTTAACGCTAACCCAGGATTAAAAGTTAACCGAACTATTAATTTTTCTTGTATAAAAATGTTCGTTATTGCTCGCCTTTTGTATAGTTTGAGCTTAATCAAGCTCAAAACTGAAAGACAAACATAAGCAGAAAACCTCACCGAAAAATTACAACACTGAAATCAAAGTTCTTGCTAATCCTGGGTTAGCTTAATCGGGCTTTGAACAACCCAGCCCAGAATTGTTATGAGAAAATTCGCCGTTGCACAGTCATTTCTTTATTATTTGGAAAATTATAGAAAAACCAACAGTAGCCAGGAATTTAAATATTCTCTCCGATTCTTTGTACACCTGTACCTGTGTAACGTCGTTTCCACTAACCTTTCGCATCCTTTAGGAATCTTATCTTCCATATATGCGTTGTTTAGATTGAATTACTTATGTATATATTTTAAAAGTTAATATGAAGTTGAATCCGATACACGTTTTCTAATGTATTATCGACCAGGTTTGCATTGTGGTAAAGAAATTACGGCAAAACTGGGTGCTTCTGATGAAGGCCCCCTCATCAGAGCATCTAGGGAGGTACACAAATGGGTCGGACAAGAAGACACCGGCATTATCGTGACCGAAGCAGGGGCGCTGTTAATGTCCTTTGTTTTATTTTTTGTAAAGTTTCTTCTGTTTAGGTAGAAAAAAGAAGCCACACTGACTAAACATTTTTTAAGTGTTGGGATTCATCATCAACCCATCTTTAATAGCTTTTAATTTGTGACAAGGCAAATCTCTTTTACATTACAAAATTCTCAAAACGAATACTTAAACACTTGTAACATATCTACCGTTTTATTCTCGATTTATTCAAGAGAAGTTAAGACAAAGTCATCGTATTGTGTTATTCTCCTTACCATTTAGTAGGTATAATACTTGATCATTACAACCTAGTATTAACATGATTTAACTTACAAAAGGAGTTAATTTTAATTAACAGAAAATAAACGATCTATACATCAAGAAGTCTGGGAACACATTGCGTCAGTCAAATTACGAGTGAAGGAAAAACTATGATTACTTCGAAAGAACTTCTACATTTTCAATGCACAATCCCTTACAGAGCTATTTTAGCAGAAACTTGCTGAAAATAGTAAACAAACAAACGAACAAACAAGGCGGAAAGTACTTGCTGAATTTATGATAAAAAAGTTACAAGCTCTACTAAAAATCATAAGCAAGGAATTTCTTGCATACAGTAATTGTATATACAAACTTTCTCACTAACAACTATCCCCGCTTACTTAAAGGGAGAAAAAAAAATTAGGCATGGGTAAGATTACTCAGAAATACTCCCGAACCCAGACGTCGAATAGTTTATAACAAGTCTGATCAAGGTTGGGCGGGGGCACTTCCGCACTCCTCTGGTGCCTTAGATTTTTTTTTTAAAAAAAACACTCCTTTATCCTAACAGATATACAAGCAACAGAGTTTTGAGGCTGAATTTGTACCTTAATGTCCTAATGCCCTATGTTACTTTTTCCCTTCATTCTACTTTTTAAGCTTTTCTGGAATTTTGGTTGGTTCTGTGGAAATGCAAAGTTTGCCATGCAAGGCATATCTTTGAAATTGGCCTCAAATTTCCTTAAAACTAACACGATCTGACTGTCAGATTTGTCAGAGGTTTTCTATGTTTACTACTAAGACAACTGAGGTCAGAAACGTAAAAGCGCTGAATTACCCTTACTTGGGCAAATGACCATTGTCTGTCCAGAGGACCTCACCGAGGACCCCTTGGTGCGGCACAATGTACCTGAACAAACAACAGAACCTTGTCTAAGTTTGTACATTACAATGCTGTCCCATCTTGAATATCATCTTCTTGCACTGTCAATACATCTGGTTTGGGTCTAGGAGCACATGGAATCTGTGTCTCAACCTCATTCTCGTGAACCAGCTCTGTTTGTGACATGTTAATGGCCACAGTTGCTGGATCATGTAACTTGTCATCATTTGGTTGGTCTTCCTGTGCATCCAGTTCCCCTTCCTCCATCCATCTGTTTTGCGCATTTAATAATGAATCTTCCTCAGGCTGGTTGAGTAATGGATAGTGAACCCCATCACCAATACTGTACAAAACAAACAAACAAAATTACTGAAAGCAGACAAACTATTATAATAGTGCCCCCGTTACTTTGAGGGAAACCTTGACACTTCTTTTATGTTTTAAATCTTTTTCCTGATAAACAAAATAATTACAACAGTTTCTTCCTTCAAGGAACCTCAATAAACCTCCAAGAAATAAAACAACAACCTCAACTCACATAATGACACTTGCAAGGATATACAGTCAAACCTGCATATAACGGTCACCCTTGGGAAGTGGCCAGGTGACCATTATATACAGGGTGACCGCTGTACACAGATTTGCTTTAACCTCCCCTGGATGTTAATAAATAGCATTTTTATGTGCAAATAATCACTCAATTTACGTTTTATTGACAATAACGAGTAACAGCAACGCAATAAACACGATGAAAAAGGCCCATAAAATGTCCGTGGTGTACTTTTAGGGAGGTGCCGTAAAAGTCTACTGAAAGCTAATGAACAACGTTTTCAAGTGGAAAATCACTCAATTTACATTTATTGACAACAATTTGAGACAGATAAGTACAGTACAGTGTTATAATCAGGGGACTATGACGAAAGTGAAAACAGTGTGGTACAGTTGTGTTGTTACAGTTACAGTACCGGTAACTATTGTTTGAAAGCGATGACACTTGTATCTGCCACAAGCATTTGTCGTACGTAGGCAATGACATGTATTAGTAGCTGTGTTCAGTACTAATATTTGTATTTTTGTGAGACCCCTGCCTTGGTGGCTGCTATTTAACGAGCTTATGAATAAAGCTTGTCATTATTCGTTAATCATAACCCAATTTCGTGACCGTTACGTACAGGTAAAAGATAAGGAAATTGTGGATTCAGGAAGTCTAAAGGGTGACCGCGTCCGTTATGTACAGGTGACCGCTATATGCAGGTCAACTTACCAGTATTTATAAGAGACGATGTTTGGGAAGTTGTTCAGTGACCGTTATACACAGGGTGACCGCTATATACAGGGCCGTTACATACAGGTTTGACTGTAACTTGCAAGTTTCGTGTTATGTATAATATTTTGGTTTAATTTTGTTTATCTACTCAAATTTCTTCACTTTCTTTTTTTCTCTCTTATTCTCTTAAGTAAACTATATAATACTGTTAAAGTAATAGTTGGCTCGCCCAGGTCAGCTTTGCTAACTGCAAGCTGCTAAGGCTTGTAATTCAATAAATTATTATTATGTGTTAATAAAGTTACTATTTACTGTTTCTGATGAGTTTTGCTCTAAATTCCTTTATCAGCCTCAAACACAACTTGCTCCCTGAAAAATGTGGTGGAGGTGTTTGGTTAGGCTCGATTACCAGCCGCTGTTTCGGGAAATGAGCCCGCGCTCACGCGGACCCGAGAGAGCGGCGGAAATCGAGCCTACTGTTTGGTGATCTTCTTAAAAACCTTACCCTTTTCTAGCCTGTGAGCAGGCTCACCTTTGAGTCACACGCGGGAACGGCGAAGAGCAAAGCCATCCGACGGGAAGGAGTCTGGTGAAGAGGCCTCGTGACTTCGCCACTCGATTTCGCGCTCGCGGCTATGCTGCGTGTGCTTGTGCTCCCACGCGTGCTCATGCTCCAATGTGAGCCTCCTTGCAGGCTAACCCAATTCAAGACCAGAGTGCACAAACCATACCCTGTTTCACACTATGGTGGCTGAAAAACCATACCCTTCAAGGCAGTGCATACCTACGTGCATAGCCCATATAGAGGAATCCCTTCCCCGGCCCTGAAGAAATCACAGTACATCCAATCCTACCTGGTGAAGACTGGTAAAAACCAGTACCATTTATTAAGCCCCAATACTTGCTCAGCATTCTTCATTGCAGACCCCAAACTAAAGCCATCTTTATTTGGCCCATAATAGAAATGGGGAACTCTGAACGACTCTGCCAGAAAGATAGGAACAGAAAGGTAAATCAATAACATTGTTACTTTAAAATTGACACACAGAAACTCTGCAATAGCAATGTACACTTTAAGGAGGTCCCTAAAGGTTCTAGAGGTTTTTATTATGAAGAACTGTCAACAGAAGCATGTTTATTTTAGTGTTCCTTATTTGAAAGAGGATGCAACAATTATTGGGATTTTAAAGTGTTTAGTTTGGAAGGAATTACGTACAAAGGAACTGGACTTCCGAATACCACTTATTGCTAAATATACTTCGTTAAATTTTTAATAGTAGATTCACTTGAAAATTTTAACTTTAAAAAAAATGGAGAATTCAAAGCTAAAACAACATTACAACCTACCCAGAGTTGTTTTGTTACTCCCAGTGAGATATAAATGATAACCAAAGAGTGACCAAAGACTTATACAGAACATAAGTGAAACAAAAAACAGAAATAAAATGTGCAACTTTCCATCACCATCCAAGGTGTTCTGAAAGGGAAAAATAATTGACAGAAGTGAAAATTACGAATATTTATTAACTTATTTCTATGATTGAGCTTATTAAATGAACTGGACAAAACACCATGCAAATTACTGGTTGATGGAAGGTGATTGAATACTCCATCCCACTCCTCGCCTCCCTCCTAATCTTGGTACACCCTCCTTCTACCAGTGATGGGGAGATCCAAAACCTATTTTTGGGGGGGTTTGAAACAGGTGACCTGACAACTTTCTGGGGTTAAAAATTTTGTGGTGACATTATATTTTTTTGCAGTGAAAGGTGGCGGGGGGGGGGGGGTTAAGTCTTTTCTTGGAGCAGGGGTGGGGGGAGGGGTTGACCATAATGATAATGACCAGAAATTTTTATGTCTAACAACAGATCTGGTTACAGGTAAAAACTACATGCAGATGACAATATTACGACTACCTCCAGTTTCATAAAAAAGAGGAAAAAACCCTTTTTGTAGCTACATTCTGAGCTGTTGGAATTACATTTTTTGGGGTCTAATAATTCGGCAAGTACCTGCCTTGGAATGCTACATACATATATATGAACACCACTATGGAGTTGGGCAGGTTTCTTTCAATAGAAGTTTTTATTTTATTAATAATCAAATACAGTGATGTGAAGTTTATATGAAATAATTCATATATGAACTGCAGTTGTAGATGAAAGTGAAGAATGATCATCGCAGTTAATTTTCCAATTTAAGCAATTGGAAAGAAGAAGCCGGAAAAAAATCAGGGCTTCAACGGGATTCGAACCCGTGACCTCCATGATACCGGTGCAATGCTCTACCAACTCAGCTATGAAGCCACACATTGGGAGCAAGGTCAATTAGTTGAGTTCATATCTTCCCGTGAGGAGTGAAATGATGTGAAGTTTATATGAAATAATTCATATATGAACTGCGGTTGTAGATGAAAGTGAAGAATGATCATCGCAGTTAATTTTCCAATTTAAGCAATTGGAAAGAAGAAGCCTGAAAAAAAAATCAGGGCTTCAACGGGATTCAAACCCATGACCTCCGCGATACCGGTGCGATGCTCTACCAACTGAGCTATGAAGCCATATCAAAACAAATTGACCAGGACAGAGGACCTACATGAAAACCAGCTTCCTCTCCAAATATTGTAATTTATTTATTTAAACAACAATTTTAATCCCAAATGACATTTATTTAATTTTATAAATACAATACTGTATTAGAGAAAAATTAACAAAACAACTTTGGAGGAATAATGTTTCAGAGTAGTTCAGTCTTCACTTACATTCCAAAATGCAATAAAATACTTGGTAACTGTTCCTGTGACATAGAGTGTATAAAGTATAGCATAGAACAGGAACAGAAGAAAGAACTTGTAGTTTGTGAATCCCACACAGTTATTGACCCACGGACAATGATGATCCATTTTTAATATACACCTGGGAGGACAAAAAACACATCAAAAATATCATTAATACCTGCATGCATGTACTTATTATTCATTCATGTCAGACATTATACCCATAGACTATGTTATATGACGTACCAATTCACTAAAGAAGTAAAAATAATACTGTAATTATTTGGATAAATACATTGATTCAATTGCGGCCTTGAGCTACTGTGCTGTATTTTCATTCCAAGCTTTCACTGTTCTATGGCATCATCAGGGAAACGATGGCTATTAAAAGATTGACCTTAAAGTTGATCTTATTAGAAAAATACAAACCCAACCCAAATTTCTCTACCTTATTGGTACTTAATTTTGCAGGTCTTTAATTTCATGATTTTCGTGATTGTAAATAAATCACGAAATTAAAGACCCACGAATAAAAATCCTCACAAAATTTAACACCCATATAGAAAATTCAAATTACAGAAAAAATGATATTATGTAATAACAACAAAATATACAGGATATGTATCGACAAATACACAAGCTGGAAATCTGTTTAATTGTAAATTGCTGTACATAATATTTACTCTTTTGCCAATGGTCCACTGTTGTATGTTTTTCAACTTACTTTCTACACATGGAGCAGTGATGGCATCTATCTGGCTTGATAGCTTGACATATATCACAATATCTTGCAGCTAAAAAATTATTCCAATTTTGTTATTGACCAACAACTTAATCAAGTATACAGTTCAGTTAAACAAGATATGTTTAGCAGACATCTTTAATACTGGGACAATTTCCCTAAGTGTGAATGTATGTTGGTTTATGTCACAGGCGTGCATGGATCTAGGATAAATGGTGACTGATTTCTGAAACAATGAGCACCAAATTAAGGTGCAAGCTTTTTTAGGGGTCTGGGCCGCTATGCTCCCCCAGGAAATGTTTTGGATGTTAACTCTCTGAACTTAAGTCCTCTTTCCTTGGTTTATAATTATAATAATAATAACAACTTTATTTCAGTGTCTAAAGGATCTAACACCTGTGGAGCACAGACGCTAACTGGGCACACTCAAATTAGAATATTACAATTTCTGAGTTTCAGTTAAAACCAGTATGGATCCACACATGTGGCAGGTGGCCTGACTGATTTATATTGGAAAGCTCATTTGTGATAATTATGTGGGCATAATAAGGAAAAATATACACAACCAAACTTTTGAAAATTAACCTGGCATCCTGTGTAATCGCATTAGGCAAAAAAAAAAAAAAAAGCAAAACGTTCACTTATTTTACTTGCTAGCCACTTCCTTGCCAGCCATATGTACTGTACAATAGAATAGTTTTCTTACCCCCTGATACAGTTTGTGTAAAAACAGGCAGTTTTCTTGATACTTTTTCCAAAATTTCTTTGGGATCCTGCAAACAAATCCAACAGAAAATAAGACATAATTATTGCAGTAAAGTACAGGATGGTGTGTATTTATCATAATTTACTATGCTCTGCTTAATTGGGGTATGGTACCATAACTGGAAAAGAAAAAAAAAATACAAAATAAAGGGATAAAGTTTTGTACAGGAGGAATTATATAATTATACATTAATAAGTATTTAACCAAATTTGCCAGCGAATGGCACTGGTGGGGAACTTCCTTTACAGGAGTGATAGTGATCAATGCTTATTGTACCCTTTTCAGGATAAAAAATTGTGTTTTGTTACCACCTCCCTACCCTCTCCCCTATAATTTATGGTGCTGTTGATTCTACTTTTTGTTGTAACACTGTCAGACACAAAGTTAAGCCATCAAAATAATTTTTGTATTCAATATGTCTGTAAAGGTACAAGTGAATTTAATACTTAGTCACATACCCCATTATCTAATGCCTCTCTGTCTGCTCTGGACAAGAAGAACTGCAAATGATAAAAAACAACAAACAAAACAAAGTACATAACTAAAAGAACAGCTTTACGTAGATGTACTCGGAGGAGGAAGAATGTTACATACACATGTATGTGATTTGCACACCAAACATTTCACTTCAGTTCAGATAAATTAAATGCATATATAGTTTGGACCAAAAAGGGCTTTTCCCCATTAGAGTGTGACAAAAACCATCCAACCAAATGTGTATGGTTGATCCCTTAACACATGACTTTAAAATACACTAACAGCAGTGCATCAAGGTACAAAGATGGAGTCACTCTGTTTTAATCTGAAGGTCTTTATTGATGGCCTTACTTAGAGCTATTAGACAGCCCTTTTTGCTAGAAAAAGTGTGGTCCTGACGATAATTATTAAGACAGTTATCACTTGAGCGTCAACAGTAATTCTCATTTGTTCTGGTTTGCTTTACTCCCCGCACTTTGTGCTGACTAAATATATGTACTTAACGTTTTGATTAGGCCATGTCATTTTCAGACAACTGAAAATGACATGGCCTAATCTCTATCATTTACTTAAAGATAGTGCTATTAAAGCTTCAAGTGGAATCATGCAGAAACGACACAGGACTGTATGACAAATCCTTTATATGCATCTTTAATTTTTTTTTTAACAAAATGCAGCGTTTAAGTAAAGTTATAAAGAAATGTGTAATGTTCTTTTCTAAAGAATACCACAGAAACTTGTAAGTTGACATATTGACAGCCAAACCTGCGAAGGAACAAGACCAGATGACGCGCAAATTGTTCTCCAGTACGAAATCATCAACATCACAAAGAACGGGTGATACAAAAGCAAATACACAACTGAAAGAAACCACAAGGGATCCACATTAATTGTGATAAAACTTTTAACACGTGAGTTTCCAGACGTCAAGTCAAAACACAACCTTACTTAATGTTAGCTCACGTATCAAACGGTAAGTTAAGTTAACTTCAATCAGCTACTTACATTTGTATTCGCTGCCGCAAATGTTGACCAATATAATATAACATAAACAGACGAGACATGAAGATCAAGTGACTTACCTCTTTCATAAGGAGACTGCACGCTCTCTGAAAGCGAAAGGAACAAAGTAGGTTAACTAAGATAGAAAGAAAGCGATTAAACCGGAAGAGAGCGAATTTGAGTTTATAAAGATCGAATGCACAATGCAGAATTTCATGCTTAAGGAATCACCAATTTGAGGCTTAGGATGACGAAAAAAGTACAAATTCTGGCTCTTACCAAAACAAAGAATTAATACGTAAGCGTAGTATGACCACACAATTACTGCGTTGATAAATAAGACGGGGATCCATTGAAAAGATTTAAAGAGACAAGTTAGGATGGCAGCCATGTTTGAAAAGTTGTTTGTGCTCTGCGATCATGCGCAAAATATTATTTGATCATGACGTCATTAAAAGCTAGCCGCCTGTTGTTTAAATTCTGTAAAAAATTCTGATAATGTCGTGGAAGGGGGGCTAGCTCAAATGGTAGAGCGCTCGCTTAGCATGCGAGAGGTACCGGGATCGATGCCCGGGCTCTCCACATTTTTTTTTCTACTTTCTCAAATTCCGAAAAAGTTTTCCTTTTCTTAATTTAGGCCATGACAAAACCAACATTAATCTAAAATGCCATCAGTTGAAAGATCTCTTTTCCCAGCTCTATTTTTGAAAACTGTTGGACGACGTCCGACTTGGGCTACACTCTACACTAGTTGAATTGAAATGAAATAGGCGAAGTGTCTAGAAAACATCCAGGAATCTAGTCCCCGCGCTCATTTTGACGCTTTCCTTCTCCTTCTACGGCCTGTCACGCAGGCTACCAGGAATCGTTTCCCCCTCGTTTGCCCCTGGAGCGTCATTTTCCTGCCGACGAACTGCGATCGCGGGTCACATTAGACCTGGCTACAGCGGAGTTGTAAAGTAGGGATGAATTCTCCCGGGAGGGGGGAGGGAGGAGGGGGAGAGACACTAAACAAAGTTTCAGCCAGGGGGGTACAAACCCTTAGGCCCAGTTCAGACGCCGAACTTTTCATGAGCCGAACCAAATATATTGAATTAAGTACATGAAAAGTTCGGCGTCTGAATGAGTTAAGAACGGCTATTTGAATTTGGAACGGCCCAGCCGTTCTTCCCGCCTAGCTCAGCCGGGAATTTCGGCTTTGGAACGCCTTTGATTCAGACGTCGAACTTTTCATGAGCCGAACCTAATGCATAACTTATTATAACGTATTTTACAAGCAGTTTTTACTTTGCCTGAAAATCGCTGATATTTCGATGTGTTTTGGTTTAAACTAAATAAAGTTCGGCGAATTAAGTTCGACGTCTAAATCAACAGGTGTGCTTTTGATAATTTGGGTCGGTCCAAATTCGAATTAAGTTCGGCTCATGAAAAGTTCGGCGTCTGAACTGGGCCTTACTTTTTTGTATAACGTTTTCGACATAAAAGGTGAGTCTTTCAGTGTACTTTCCATAGAGTACCCTTTCACATACCTAGGTGTGCTTTTTGGCTGACCCTAAAAAAATTCCTGAGATCTTTGCCCCCAAAATTTGGTCACCGGAAAATTTCTCAAACCTTTAATTTCAAATCCAAAAGAAGCCTTCTCATCTCATTTGAAAGGCCCTGCTAAAAACCTAAAAGATATTTTCACCACCTTTTCCAGTACCTCGCTGCCGTGAAATAACTAGTTTCCCTGTAGTACAAAAAGAGAAGATAAAGTGAATGTCGTGTCATCGGCACAAACGTAACGGGCATCAGCGTAACTACGAAGAAAACGGCAATCATCTTTTGTTAATCATCCTGGTGATGGATAAAACACTGACCCCCTGGTCCATGAGCTACCCTAATGGACTACCTAAATGGACTACCCTTAAAAATAATATTCCAAATGAGTACCATTTTTTAGTTTCAAGCTGCTATACCTTGCCTATTTTTGTTCTGGAACCACTGAACACAAAATACTAGTACAATATTCATAATGATGGCTAGAGCCTGCTCTGGATAATCATATGCGGACGTTTCGTGTAATTTAAGCATACTTGCAACTTATAACGTTAATAGCACACATTGTCAACAGTTTTTTTTCCGGGCTAGTCTATTTGGGTAATCCATTAGGGTAGTCCATGGACTCGGGTCAGTGTTTTGTCCATGCTTATGCTTGCGTCGCTAATGAGAACCGGGCTTCATTATCGCTGCATGTCCGTCGCGCGTGTTACGTCAGGTGACTGTGACGCGCTTTCACTTCGCTCTTTTCGCGAAACGGTCAGAAACGGTCAAGTTGTCACTTTTCGCCTGAAGAAACAGGTCTTGATGTTTTGAAGCATGAAGGTTAACGTTGGTTGTTTTGGTCATTGCTTTCATGCATTTGTCATCTTAATCTTGGCGTGGCACTGCAAGACGAGAAGGTACATGCAAGATCTTTCGGTATTATCAGCCCGTTGTTCTTGACAGTTTTCTTCTTGCTTGTGTTTTCTTAATACTTTAATTTAAAGCTAAAAAATTTTCTCATCATCGAAAGTTAACTTTTTTCTGTGGAATGTTAAAAGTTTAATATTAAGAAGATGAAAGCAAACAAACAAGTGAAGAAATACACCTGATCCTGCTCAGCGAGAAAGCATTTAGAACCAATCATTTCTCATAATAATCAATAGGTTTCTGTTTGCTATGGTAATTTTCGGGAGCAAGCTGCCCGCGTACATCTGTTCTCAAACTATATTTCTGCACGGTAATCAACGGTAATTGTCTTTACTAGACAATTGCTGCACTTTCTTTCTGTACACATATAACAAGTGTAAGATCGATCATCATGGCACTCCTTGAGAAACAAAGGTTCTTCAAAAATTTTATTAGTGACCCAGTGATGATTAAAACTGATCTCTCATATTACGCAGAATGCAATGAAAAACAACAAAAACAATGCTGGTTACACCCCGTATTGACAAATGTAAGTTCTGCAAGACAATTTAAACGCAAAATCAGCAACATTTCTATGCTATCGTATTCCCACAATGCAACCAGGTTCTGTCTGATGTTGTGACCAAGAAGTGAAAATTCGCAAGAAAAAAACAGACAAACTAGTTATTGACCTTTGATTTTACAAAACTTTATTTAGCAACAATTCTTATAAAATCCTCTACAGTACAAAATGGTGTCAGCATAAAAAGCACCCAAATAACTCACTTTGCACTCACTTTTAGTTACTCTTTTATATATCAAAACTTCTGGAAAACAATAAATAACGGGGTCTTCTTATAAATAACGGAACAGCGGTCTAACAAAGACTGCGGCAGGCATATGAGCGCGCCGTCACAAACCCTAGTACCAGGTCTCCTCTTCGCCACGGTACCGCAGAGAAGAGGAGCGCCTGGCACTAGGGTTACGCTGGTAAAAGCTGCTGTCAGCATTAGCGACCTACTAACAGGGGTTCTCTGGGGATTATACTCGTCGAACCAAGCTAACTCTAGGAAAGTTCGGAGTAAATTTTCATGTGTGACTGACTTCTGAAATGAAAATGCGTTTTGTTGATGCTTAATTTGCGTAGACTAGGTAAAGCAGTAAATCTTTCTAACTCTTTTTAAGAGATACAATCAAGCAAGCATTTTGCCTCGCATCCACCAGTTATAAGCTAATGCACGCGACTACAACTCGCCGCGCAGGCCTAGAACACAATCTAAGGCTGCCAGTAGCATCTTCATAAATGCTAAATCCGTTTTTCAAACAACAGAGAAACGTGGTTCCCACTTCAAAACCTAACAAGCACCCAAAGCGGTGAAGCCACCAACCACTTTTACAGCCAATAACCATCACCTTGACAAATCAATAACATGTCCTGGCACGAATTACCAACATCTCGATATCATAACACCTGAATAGGAAACGCCACCAAATTTTCTTAATTAAAAGCTACTCTTTGTCTTGTCCTACTTGATCCTTTTTATAACCATACTAGGACTTCCCAAAATTAGCATATAAGGGATGGACCATTATTTTTTTGAGGGGGTGGGAGGGCGGGTTGAACAATTTCAAAAAAAATTAATGCGTAGCAAAAACTGCTGGAACAAAAAATCGTCCAAGTCTTTTTCTACCATCTAGGTCATGTATTTGACTTTAAAAAGATTCTTGCACAAGCTTTTGCCCACCCAAAAAAATCACGCACAACCTACAGATTTCATGCCCCAGAAAATTACCCACCCCCCTCAAAAAATTAATGGTCCCTCCCTAAAGGTGATTCCCAAGGATAATCCCGCCTCTAGGAAACAAAGAAGTTAAACGGTAACTTATCCACAGTTTACACGATTTCTACAGGAACATTTCGATCGACGAGTGGTCAGAAATGGGGCCACATTAAACACACACGAAACTTGTGGATGTTTTAGTCAGTGTAAGGAAAATATCAAAGCAAGGAATAAAGCTAATGAGAAGAGACAGGATTATGACCCTGGAGTTCACCTTTTGAAAGCTTTTCCACAGAAAAACTTACTAAGAACAAGTGGAAAATGTCAAATGAAAGCCCCGAATTGTTGAAAACGAGACTTGCTGTAGTTGGCGTTTACTCATTCGGAAGTGGGGGACCAAGTAGATGACGCACTAGACGGATTCCAGATGCTGCTTCCGAGGAGAGGATCAAATGTTGGCAATGAATCTTGGTTCTGTTGCGGCTGTGCTGGGTAGGTGACAAAAGAAGCCCCAGATGAAGTGGGGAAGGACTCTGCAGTGGAGGTTGCACCAAGGTATCCGCTGCCCCAGATTGTGGACACGTCAGGTGGTGGTGTCCAGGATACCTCTTGGGTGCTGAACGGGGGTGGCTCGGGTACAGCTCCTGCTCCAGACCAGTCTGGTATCTGACTGAACAGGGCATCAACAGCATCTGCCTCGGAACTCACAACCTGACCCGGAGCTACTGGCCTAGGTGAGTATATGGACCATCCATCACTGTCCAGAGGGGAGTTACCCACGTCCCAGATCTCGGCCATAGTCTTGTTATTGGACACCACGCCACTGTTGGTGTTACTGGCATCCAGGAAGTTCACCCAGTTGTTGGAATGTCGGGCACTCTTCCCAGGAAACTGCTCCTCTGAAGAACGAGACGAAGAGCTAAACAGACTGTCAGGGTTGTTATAGCACTGGTCGCTGCTGGTCCACAAAGGAGGGTGGCCTCTGTTCCGTGAAGCACCATTGTCCGAAAGGCCATAATCACTCAGGTCAAATAAACCAAACTTTTGCTCGCCTTGAGACCCTTGCTTCGTCAAGCCACCTCGGGGGAACGGCTGATTCTCAGGCAAGGAAGGTCTGTGAGGAGGAGGAGGACGATATTGAGTGGGTACAACAGGTCGATCTCCAACTGGGCTACGCGGTGATTTGGGAGAATCTGACATGTTCCAAGGGTTTCGCCTCAGGTTAGATAGGCCAAGGTCATCACCCGCTTTAATAGACTTCCGAGAACCTAAGAGAAGATTGAGAAAAGTTAACATTAATGAAGGAAAAAAAATTCTCACGGCCGCCATACTGGTGTTCCCAAATAATAGGAAAATTTTGCAGAAGAAAAGAACATTACCAGAAGGAGAGAAATTTCATTGAATGGGGAAACAGAAGCGACATGGCCGCAGTGACATCATGAACGAACGCACACGAACAACTGACACGTTTTGTCGCCCAACTAACAAACTCTCAATGGTGATACAGAGATCGCATTATGACTTGTTAGATATCGGTAACATTTCTAATATGGACATTAATCAACTTCACGTCGGTATCACTATTTTTTTTTTTGTCAAGATCAGTGTCAAAATCTCAGTTTGAGCTCTGGTCTGTCACTATCTGTAGCAGTTATCTGGCGATACCACAAGTTCAGCCAGTTAGGCTGCAAGAAAGTTGAATGAATGACACCAAAGAGAACCCCTAGGCAGTGTTTTCATGATAATTCGTAGACTACTTCTAAAAATGTAACAGTGCGGTATGGACTTACCTGCTGATGACCAAGATGGACCAGCCCCACCCTCAAGGGGAGCTGACTTAGTGCTCTTGACACGAGTCTTGTTGCCCTTCACCATTGGTGGCTTCACCTGCTCCACGCCATTTGAACTATCACTGCTGACAATGCTACTGTAGCTACTGCTTCGGCTGCTGCCGCTCAACATAGTGGGAGAGGTGGGAGGTGGCGAATCAGACAGCGCAGGCGACAGGGCAGAGGTCTTGGTGTACGCCTTCCTCTTGTTAAGCTCCTGCTCGTCAAAGTTGTTCTCTTTTGAAGACGCTTGCATGTTCTTGCCCAGAGCTAGTGACATAACAGCGGCGGCGATGGCATGTGGAGATGTTGCGCCAGGATGGCGGAATTCGCTTGGTTTCAGACTGTCTGGACTACTGGCACTGCTTTGACTTTTGCTGACCTGTCCGCTGTTCTGACCTTTCGCTGGAACCTCCAAGTTCTTGGGTCGTGGTGCTCCGTTAACCGTTTGTGCTTCCCCTTTCTTTGACTTACCATTGTCCGCTGTAGCATGGGTCTTGCGAGCCTTCCCTCTTTCTTTGCACGTGTCACCTAACTCGGCAGAAGCTGCGGTATGACTCACAGGCTTGGCTACACTGCCGTGCTGCTGCTGTTGCTGCTGGTGTTCTCTGAGGTGAACATGTTGTGTGTCAGTGGGTAGACTACCCGACTGTCTTGTCCTGTTTGTCTCCTTTGAAGGCTGTTGTATTCTAACCTCTGGTGTGGATTTGTCTGATGATCCATCACTGCCGCTGTCATCTGATAACCCTCCTTCTTCGTCTTTACCCTTCACTGTTGTAGTTTCTTTAGCCTTTACTTTCTTGTCTTTCTCTTCTTTCTTGCCGATGGCTTTGGTTTTTCGTTTCTGCTTTCCTTTCGGTTCTTTGGATTCCTTAGAGTCTCTTTTGGGAGCCGACTCGCACTTGTTTGGAATGACAACACTTATAATTTCATCGTTGATACCTTCGGGGAATGATTTATTCTTCTCTTCTATTTTTCTGCTCTCTTCAAGTGTTCTCTGTTCGTTTTTCTTTGGTTCAGTGATCTTCCGAGTTGTATTTCCAGTTGTATCTGAGCTGCTTTTTACGCGACTCTCTGCGGTACATCTAGATTTGCTGTGGCTATCTTTTCCTCCTGAACACGTTTTGCTTTCATTGGGAGGGCTTAACGACCTGGCAGCTCCAGGTTCCGTGCTTTCAGCCGCACCCAACAGGGTTTTTACTGTCATTTCCGTCCTTGCATTTCGATTTCGCGTTCCGTTGTTATCTTGCCTCGTGGTGTTGGCTGTGACATTTTTGATATTATTATTTGTGGGTAGATTACTGGCTAAGCTCGTTGTCACAGTGTCGCAGCTTGATGGTCTGTCAGGTGTTACAGGGGTTGTTTCTCTACTGCTGCTGTCTCGCTGAGGTTCTCTTCTGATTCTTTTTTGTCCGACTGTTAGTTCTTCTCTGACAGGAACTCTGCAGACAAGACATAAGAAAAAAGTGTTTTTTTTTCCTCTGGTAGCTTGTGTTTAACGTCTTACAGATTAACGTTTGACTGACGTTTGATTGTATTCATAACACGAGATCCAAATACTTGGGACCTCGATTTACAATGCTAGCTCTCGACGTAACCCAGAGTAAGAAATCTCGACCTTCCACAATTTCAATTTTCTCTGACTCAGAATAAAATTCCCGGACCTTGAAGACTTTTTTTCCCCTAACCATTTCCTGACTTGTCGTAACCCTTGGTAATGGGTGAATACATTAACTTTTCAACAATAAGGGCTATATTTTGTGGCCTTTCTCCATCGTAAAGTTCAAAGCTCAAAACATTAACACCTTTCTTTTAATGTTTGTTTTGAGAATTTGACGTTACATCAAGGCAATATCCCCAAGCTGACGATTTCCTCTTTATACTCATCACTTCTATCTGTTCGGCGATGCGATGATATATGTATTGTCAAGAAAAAATTGATGAACTAAGCGTGAAAAAACGTTCCGAGCGAATTCAAAGAGAAATAAGCGTTCCACTCACTTGTGTTTCTTGACTCCAGCAATTGCATTCAAATCAAATATCGGCCCTCGTTCTTCTTTCATTTGTAGCAGTTGCATCTCCGGATGCGAGAGGAACACGAGCCTGCGCGCCTCAGCGTAAGCGGCAATAACAACAGCTAAGAAGACCACACCCATGAGTACAACAGCGACTCCTTGTACGGCTGGCTCCCAGGAATTGCGGCCAAGAGTCGTGGAACACAGGGGAAGGAGGTGCGTGGGAATTGTTGCTACCAGCGTGAACTCCATTATAGGACCGAGGGTGGTTTTCACTTCTAGTTTGCGAGTTACTCGAGACATTGAAAAGTCTGGTGTAAACCTGAAAGCAACACACAGAGAAGACGTCAGAAAACACCGACAGTCTCAGTCTACACACAAAAAGACTCGCATAATCCTTAACCGTCCAAGAGAACTGCGTTCCTTCGTTCTCTCACTCGTTCGTTCGCTAGCTCGCTGCCTCGTCAGAGTTACACCGCAAACATACCGTTCCTCTCTACAACTCTGTTTCTTGATGCTACAGGCTGCTTTCTTTAAGAAACAAATTAAAATTTGGTTCTGAAAAGTTTACAGAGCTAGTCAAACTGGAGATCTAGACCAGCACTGTCTACCGATTTTTTGCTTAAACACGAACACCCCTGTAACCTTTTCGATACCCAGAGTTTATTTTAAGGAAGATTCGAAGCAAGAACGTCTTCGAACATGGAACAATCAGATGACCTAGTTTGTTCATTTGCTACAGTCTTGGAGACTGGATCGAGTTAAAGTTTACATTAGAAACGTTTAAATTTTACTTACGTGATTTCTATCTTCCTTGATGTATTTGGTTTGAGGATAAAAGACTTGCAGTTCATGATTTTGAAGCCGAATCCTTCACATTCGTAGCCATTAATACTGAGAGAGCTGATGAACATAGCGAGCTGACCAGGATTTGTCGCTGTGACTGTCTTCATTACTGACAAGGATGGAAGCGACCGCGAACGGGGAGCTGCTTCTAAGCAAAATCAAGAGATTAATTAAGTTACTACTGATTAAGAACAGGTAACATCAGTAAAGAGTTACTCACTGTGACAATCTGCTAGCTGACTTGGTTTAATCTCAAATAATAGGGTGCTATGTGTCCCAGGCCTCTTGCCATTGAGAGTAAACTCTCCTCGGGCACCTTGTCCCTGAACTAATATTCCATCTAAGACTGTGAGATTGTTTCTGAAAACCAAAATATTAATGATGAGAGTTGTACTAATGGAAACTAGTACATGTATGTATAGGAAGAAAGCTACATTAGTCGTAGAAAGCGATTACAGCTACATTACTAAGCTAGAAAGCTACATTACAATAGTTGTGGACATCTGCTGGTTTTCAGAACTAGTTATTGTTGTCTTATGGGCATCGCAAGTATAAAGAATAAAGTTGCTGCCAACTGGGTATAGAAGACTTGCTTGAGGTTCCTGGTGTATCCAACCCAAACACACACTTTAACCCCTCCCACCCAACTCAAGCAGTCTGTCAAGTTAGTTCAAAAACTTGTCACTACCGTTCTTTTCTTCAGGGGTAGCAAGCCAAACTTGAGACTCAGGAGAGTCGCACAGCCATCCGACAACATTTGAATTCAGAACTTGTCACACGATTACAAATATTTGCAGTTCAACCCTTGTTAAAGGCCTCAGCATTACTGTGAGTTCACAGGCAAGTAAGAAGAGAAAAAGAACCCCACCTAATGAGAATTACAGAAGTTTTGAGTCGCTCATCCTTGGGTTGAAATTGTACAGGTATCTTGACAACAGAGCGTGGACTAAGGACAGTAACCATTGTGCCAGGAGCGTGAGCTATATCTTTGTTAAATGTGGCTGACTCATCCTGAGGAGAAAACAATGAAGGTGACATAAAAAAGATATATTTATTTTATGGTATTAATTTCCGATAAAAATGTCGTTCATACCTCCTCTTCTGGAATTGAGAAAGTGTTATCATCTGGATCAAATCCATAAGCTTCTGTATCAAACCTGAAACAAGCAAGCGTCAGTGAAAAAGAGAGTTAAACACAAATGCTCTTGTTGTCAGTCTTGCTCCTTTCAGTATTTGCAGTAAGCATAGTGTTAACTTGCTCTTGAAAATCAATGTATTTTAGGTGTTTATGCAATGTATTTCATTATTGTGTACTGTTAGCCATGCTACATATATTTGAAAAAGTACGCTTTTGTACGTTGGTAACAAGAAACAATGAGACCAAAAGAAAACAGCTAAATTAAGAAGGGGATTTTCAGGGCAAATGGAAACAAACAGAGAGACAAATAATGCAAATGAACATAACATGGTTAAAAATCCTAACTGGCAGGAGGCAGAGCGGTTGGCTACTCACAAGCATGGCCGAGGAGCTGAACTCGGGACCGTGACCAAGAGCAGCACCAGCTAGTGGCCAGAACAAGACTTGAATCTGCAACCTTTGGTTTTCAAGTCTGATGCTGCCATTCTTACAACACGTCAATGCTGCCCTGTGGCACAGTCTGAGCCATGAATTCCTATTCTTTGTAGAAGTTGTAATTCCTTACCTATCAGCTAACAAATCCCATACACCCTGAGGGTACAGAGAGAAGGGCACAATCTGAGCCATGACAGGGACATCTGCTGGATTTTCCAGAGTGAAGAATTTGGTGGAGAAATTTCCAAGGTGAGTTAGAGGAAATTTTACTGGTTTGTCTGATGAAAATGACGGCCATGAAAGACTTGCTTGTGCTGGGATGTGGAACCCTTTAACAACATCTGTATCTATTATAAAAGATATATTTAACCTGCAAGAGAAAACAAGAAATAGCATTAGGAAATAAGGAATTATAATAATTATTATAAACTGGAAAACAGAAGACGTATTTGTCATATGCCAATTATTTTCTACATTTCAAGATTGATTAATATCATAACGGGGAAACTGAAGTGACAAGCTATACAAGACAAATATCAGCTAAAGAAGAACATGAACTTACTACTCAAATGATTATGTGTCAGCTAATTACAACAAGGGGATAAAAACTTCACTGCACAAGGACTTACTTATTCTTTCCTAATCGTTCTAAGGAAGAGAAAAACTTCTGATTTTTTTCCATGAATTGACTATCAATTTCCCCAACATTGGAAGGTAAGGAAAAACTTGAGAGCCACTGGTCACCTGCAAAGACAACAAAATACATACTCTTCCTTCTACTGATCTTAAACATTTCATATACTGTTACTGGTTGCCAGGGTTCCAACTTAAAATATCAACCATAACAAAAAATTTTATCTTTAGTAATTGAATTTATGTTTCTGATATTTAACAAACATAGTGAGCCTAGGCTTATTCAGTGGATGTCCCAAGATAAAGCACAGCCCCCTTCAGATGTTCAGATTATGGCTCATCATACACTATTCCAAATAAAGAGGAAGGGAAGGGAGAAAAAAATTGAGTGACTAGCCTAAAGAGCATCTACATACTGGTATGAGGGTTGGAAAAAGGGTACTGACTCCTTAGTTAATTACAGTTCTCAGCATTAGAAGATCAAAATAATATTGAACCATATCTTACTTGCATGTATTCCTGTATAACATTGAGTTTTACACCCTTTCAGTGGATCATAAAATAACTGTCCAACCTTAAAATAAAATTTAAAAAATGTGTATATTTAATGTTGCAAGAAGTGGCATGAATTATTCTATAGAGTGGTTTTCAATTGAGTGTTGTAAAACCAAAACCAAACCAATTACTTAAACCAATTAGACTGTTACACCAATCTCAAACCAAAACCAAAGTAATTGCCTGATAACCTTTGACACTCAATTGAAAACTGCACTTGACTGGTGCACATCGCTCTTAACATTCTCAACAACTGGAGACAAGTGGTTTTGTGTATTCTACACAAGATCTTTCCAAGATCTTTCAGGATCGAGATATTAAGCCTGTGTGCCACCGTCTCCTTTGTCCTCTGTATGATGCACGATGCAGATGTCAAAGGAGATGTCTGCACACAAGCTACAGTGAGAATACACTGAAACAAAACACATGCAACAAATTATTCAAATCTCCTATCACCATAAAGTATCATGCTCAATGTTGATAAGAGAAGTCAATAATTTGCACCCATTTAACAAGCATCAGCTCTCAACCCTAAAAACCAGATGCACAATGAAGAAACACACTGTAGTGGATTCATACCACAAGGGATAATCTTGAAAACCACACTGTCAGTCTAACCCCTTAACTCAGCCACAGTGAGGAAAATTCACCACATTCTACGTAGCTGGGCATTCCAATTGATGCATGGTTTGGGACAAAACACCTTGACCACTGCAGAGAGAGTGCAGGTTGTGGAGTATTGGCACCAAAGTTAACAAAAATTACTCGCCAGTAAGGTTGAATAGCGCATTTAACTGTTAACAGCACAAACCTGGACTTTCTCATTGGGTAGTAAGAGCATCTCAGAACTCACAGGCTCAAATGAAAATTGATCATTTAAAGGGTAAGGTTTGACTGACACAAGCTTCAGAGTGTTGGAGAAGGAACTTAAGAGCGTGAGGGTATGATTCACAATTTGACCCTGAAAGACAAAACAGGACAATATTAGGAAATGTAAAACAGTGAGTGTGTAGCATTATATAAATATGAGATACTTGCAAACAGTGTACATGAAAGTAATTTGGGAATTGAGGAAACAAATTTTAGAGCTCTCCCACATGGGTTGGACCTACAAGCTACAAATATTTTGTCAGAATTTGATTAATATGTGTAGCGACTAGAACTTTCTTTGCTTTTGGGTGTCACGTTTTTCCGTGACCCCTGGGAATAATGCAACCCACTCTGTAATACTTAAACATTCTTCATTATGCGTAGTTTTGTGTTTTTCATTTTTGGCTAGTACTTGCTAGCGCTGAAAGTTCGATCTGCTGGTTTCTACCGCATTTTTTCCTTAGCTGCTTCACTGTTGTGTGAGCCCTGAAGTACAAATTCTAGAATTTGAGTCGCCACAGTTTTGTGAGTTTATTTTGCTCCGTTGTCAGTTTTTCGTGTCGTTACATTTTGTACTTAACTATTTTGTCTCGTTTATTTTTCAGTTGAATCACACACACATCACACACACATCACACACCCACGATCACTTTTGTTTCTCTTGTGTTTACGCCCAGTATGATTAAACTTGTGCATTCAAACTGTGGCATCTGTAGCGCTTACTAGACCTAGAATATGTAATGCGGTTTCTTTGCAATAATTTGTAGATTGATGCAAAATAATCACAATCTAAACACAGAATGTGTACCCTTGCAACAAATCATCACATTACAATTTTAGATCAGGACACCAAAACTACTTATGCAGGTATCATACAAATTGACTTTGTCAAATAATTACTGTACTGAGTACAGTGTATATGATAGGAAGTTAGCCTGACTTACATGCAGGGAACTGCAGTTAAGTAATAAACCAAGAAACGTGAAACTTACATGAAATTTTAAGTTTCTTTGTCAACTTTGTGAACATACAAGCTGACTACTTACTGGAAATCCAGGTTGGAAAACTATGGACACCGGAGAGGAAACTATCTTTCCATCCATTGACTTTAAGTAAAGAGGGATATGAAGAGTCTGCAAAATAAAGGTAAAACTTGAGTTACCCCATTTAACTCTATTTCAGGTTCCAGACGTCCAAAGGATAGACAGTAATATTTACTAGACAAACCAAGTCTAGAAGATAGTGTAGTCTTCACTGTATTTAATTTGTTAAACCAGTCCAGTCACTAGATAGTAATTTATCCAGTGGATATAGTGTTATCAACCATAGTGCAGGTCTGCAAATTGTGAGATACTTAATTGTCAGTGGTCTGACAATGATAGTGATTTTAGATGCTTGTAGTTAAGCCCTGTGGCTAATGCTGACATTGCTCCTTTCAAAATACAATGCTCAAGCTAGCACAGGTCTGCAAATTGCAAGGTACTTTATTGCCAGTGGTCTGATAAGGAATGGATAGCGATTCTAGCGGCTTGTGGTAAAGTCCTGTGGCTAACACTCCTGATCCAACAAAATTGCATGAGCTAATTGAAATTACTGGCTTTGCTTCTCAAACAATAGATTTCCCCGTTTCTGCATAGATAGACTGGATAAAACATCTTCGCTCACCTCATAATCTGTTTCCATTTCTATTTCTCCAATGTACTGTCCCTCTATCTTGGGCACAGAGACCTCCACACTAAAATATGTTACATAGCCAGGCTTGATAGAAACCTGAAGTCAAGCAAAAGATCAACAGTTTAAACAGAAATTCAGACAGAATTAGTGCTTACACAGGACTCATAAATATGATTCCAAACAACACACAGAGAACATCTTGTCCAATAACTCTGGGCTAGTGGATTTTGTAGTCCAACGAGTGGATTCTGTCCTTACCTGGGCAAATGAAGTTACTTTGAACAAATTATTCTGGACAATTCTTACCTTGCCATCTTCAGCTTGGCTGTTCAGTGGTTGATCAGTGGTACTGGACTGGCTGTTATTCCCTTTAGATTGCTTGCTCTCATTATTAGATCTGATTTCTAATAGTCTAATTTTTGTAAACTGAAGATTACATACAATTCTGTAAATAGTGACCTGTGGAATACAAAGACATCTGTTGCTTAGCTGTGTACTAGTTAAGGATTTGTTTTGAGATTGAAGACACATTGAGGATGTAAACAATTTCAATTGTTGGATGTATATACTCTAGTAATGTTATCAGCTGTACCTCTATTGGATTACTGTTGAAGATTTTAATAAGTTTTGTTCTATTTTCCCCTGTTCCTACTGTGCCATAGTCAACTACATCTTCCTCCAAGCCATCCACTACATACTGAAATGGAACAACCAAGAAAATGTTAATCGATCATAGGACGTCACCCCTTTACTGATAGTTACACTGTTTGGTCTAATAACAGAGATGCATGGCATTAGCCACTATCAGTCAACAAAGTTTTCAAATTGAACATTTCAATTGGCATTTAATTTTAACATCAAGTTATGACAAACTTTTCATGTGCAAGTTACTAGCCACTAAAGATATGGTGCAATTCACTGTACAGGAGGATGACTAAACCCTTCATCTCGGATTGAATTTGTTACATCAAAAGCTAGGCAGGCTCCTTGACTTGTAATGGCTTGCTAGGACATTCTGGGGTCTAAATGTACAATGTACATGTAGGTAATTCCTGAATGCAACATACACAGCTAACCTTAAGTTTTCCATCAAAGCAGTGGATAGGCAGAGTAAAAATGGATGCATTTGTGTATACTCTTAGAATGGTTGAGAATGCCATGTCTGAACCATTGGCTAGGAACTGAACAAAGAAAGGCGTCACTGTACTCTGAGGCGGTATCATGGCTGGCTTTGTAAAATTTACAATCTGCAAACAAAAAAAGCAAAACAACCATCACTCATGGGCACTAACAAAAACAAAAGTTCTGGAGGGACAGCTGTACCCCTAAAGTTGGTAAAATTGGTTGTAACATATATTCTGTTCTTGCATATTTGCAGACAGCTTGTAAATGGACTAAATGTTGAGATGTTACCAGAGATACTTCATGCCGTTGAAATCGAGGCACCAGTGAGGCATTCAATGTTTAATTGTATTATAATCAATTTTATTAATGGATGCCTCAACATTGGGATTGCTAATGTGGATCTACAGTGGGAAAATTACTGTAACATCAAAACACATCCTCTGCTGTCAAATTTTCTCATCAATTTTCCATCCTCAAAAGTTTCCAGAGTAAACAATAACTTTTACAAAATAAGGTATACTTCAGTGCTAATTCAGAAAGACAAATGCCATCTGATCAATCAACCAATCTTGCATCAACGAACAAAATAGAATAAGAAGAATTGTAATGAAATTTCATACTTACAGAAAATACATTTTCCACCTCAGATGGAAAGGCAGCATCATAAATTATCATTGTGAAGCCAAATGTGTTTGTGATAGGAAGTTCCCTTGAAACAGGAACAAATGGAGGCTTTCCTACAAAGAATCTTGTCTTGCTAACAGAATATGCTATTGTCCTGAAATCCAATTTCAAGATAAAAACTGTATTTACTAGAGGTTCAGCAGAACTGTCCACAGCTTGATAGTTTTGAAGTTAGTTTAACAAACAAGGCGTTAACATACCGTAAGGATCTGTGTGTTATACACTGTATCATTCAGAATGAAAATGATAAAATTGCTAATGCACTCATTTACTTAATTCACGGGACAAAACAAGCATTATTATTGGGTATGAATACAGGTGGTGTTTATTAATAACAGGTTCAACAATTATTGCGGCAGATGATTTGCTTCCAGACATTTTTCCACCTCTGGCTTCCATCATTTGACACAATGTTTACCCTCAAATAAAATAGCATGAAATTCTCCTGACGCACCCCTGCAGAATGTTCACTTGATATGGAATTTCCAGCTTTGGAGAAATTTTGCTGTTTGTTTTTATTTGCACTTTTCCACTTGTTTGTCTACTTCTCTTTACATGGAAAGCTGTGGGAAAAAAAATTAGACAATCAGTACACGAAGCTCCTACAAAGTAAAAGCAGTAATAAATTGCCTTGAGATTCCTTGAGATTTGAGGAGAAACAAAACTAATTGTTTCCCAAGGGACCAGTGATTAAGTGTTTTGTTAAATAGCTGCTCAGGAGTTTAGTGCAAAGTTATAAATCAAGGAGGTCAAAGTAACCTATAGTTAGTGGGAGAGCGGGCATGCATTTGCTTGATTGTTGGCCACTGGGCAACATTCAGATTTGGCCATTACCATGAGACCATAAATCAACCAATGGGAGAGCGTGTTAGATTTAACTAAATTCCAGCTTTATAATAATGAAGTATGTATCATAACTCCTCCAACAATTGACCACTAACAGTTACCAGTTGCAAATCATGGAATTTTGGACTTAAGGGGGATGACATTTTTTTATGTCACCTACACATCATGAGATATTATAATTTACACAAATTTTGCAAGTATTTACTGCTGGACTTCACATGAGCTGATCTATTAGCTTGGCCATTCACACAGTCACTTTCACAGGTGGTGTTGAAAAGGCAAGGGCATCCTAAAATCAATTTTCACCA
>NC_138153.1:2674800-2689800 GCF_964199315.1 Orbicella franksi
ATATTTTTGGTCTATGAAAGAAATATGAGGTTTAAAGTGGTACTATGATCAAATTTTACCCCTTGATTTTTTAGGTGTATCACATAGAATTCCACAAAAGAATAAAAACTCCATTCTCGGTCAATTTGCAACAGAATCCATTGAAACTTGGTAGGCTAATAGTTCTACAGGAAACACACCGATGGCTATAAAAAATTCCATTCCCATGGCAACTCACTCTTTTCCAGTCTCCACCACTTGATTTCAATATGTTAGGGATTTTCAGCTTGATAAACATTAAATGAGGCCACAAACTCGAGCTAACATATTTATATGCTTGCTGGATCATGCATATGAGAGACCATTAGCAAATATCAAAATGGATCGCCAAACGTGGCCAGAAACGCCTCTAATATTGGGGAGGTCTGGAACCCAGTATGTTGCCATGGTAACAACTGTTAAGCTCGTATTGTGGAGCACATTTAGTAGAGTCTTACTGCAAAGAATCAAACATTTCTAATACAAATTGGCTGAGATATCTGTACGTGTCCGCAAATGATCCCAGGACCGCAAATGATCCCGAACCACAAATGATCCCCATATTGGACCGCAAATGATCCCAACTAAAATATAAGGAATGGCATGGACGGTGGGATGGTGTGGATAAGGAATTGGCTTACGTGAATACCGATGTTTTTATTAAAGCCATCTTATAATTATAATGGCTTACAACTTGCTCTTTTTTCATACTTTCGACTAGATTTTGCTTCTAACTACAATGCTATGAATATCACCACTCAATCATCAAAACACCACTTGGCTCATATTTCGTTGCAATTCTAAGTAAAATTATGATCACTGCAACATACGCTACATATCCTCCTTTGTTCAACATTGATATTTCGGTTTTATAGTTAAATGACATTTTATCAGCCATTAACGCTACTCGTCTAAAGTTTTAAACTAAACTCTAACCATGAAGCAACTATTACAGAAGACGCTGTCACCTGAGTAGACTCAGAACCATTTTGTTTTCTAAGTGAAACCAACATCCTTGCCGTCACGCATTAGCGTCAACTCAACATTTTAACCTATTTAGACTTGAAATCAACATCATTGAGCTTATGCGCTGCGGGAAATTACCATTTTGCTGGTTTCTAAGTGAAACCAACATCCTTGCCATCACCCGTTAACGTGAAATCAACATTTTAACCTATGTAGACCTGAAATCAACATCATTGAGCTTATGCGTTGTGTGAAATTGACATTTTGCTGGTTTCTAAGCGAAATCAACCTCCTTGCTGTCACATGTTAACGTGAAATCAACATTTAAACCTTTTTTGACCTAAAATTAACATTTTTGAGCTTATACGTTGCGTGAAATTGACATTTTGCTGCTTTCTAAGTGAAATCAAAGTCCTTGCGGTCACGGTGGGCCGAGCCTTTGTTATGATAAACCGAGGCGAGACTTCGACTTATAACAAAGGCTTGGCTTGGCTATTATAATAACGGATCGGCTCTGTTTATCATAACAAAGGCCCGGCTTCGTTTATTTGCAGCCTCGGCGGGAAAAGGGCGTTAGGTATTTTAATCAAAAGTGAACTTTGTCGAAAACGCTCCAAATTTCCCATGCAGTTTTGTTTAGGTATGTTTAGCAACGTCCCGTAGTTTTTCCGCTAAACTTTGCTTCGTTTTCGGGATATTGCGTATGCAAAAAACCACTCCGTTTTCCTAGCGGCGTCTTTATAAAACGAAGCAAAAACCAGCGGCAAAAATACAGGGACACGTTTTTCTATTACATTGAAGACCACATGCAAAAATTCAGCTAATTTGGAGCAAAAAAAAAAAAGAAAAGCAACCAAAATCGTCACTTATCCCCTTTTATGACTAGCTTCTTCATTTCCGGTCTGGGATCATTTGCGGTTCAATTTGGGGATCATTTGCAGTCCGGGATCATTTACGGTCCTGGGATCATTTGCGGACCCGTACATATCCCTCTTCATCATATTTGATCAAAATTTGGTTGAGTGTATGACGTCATCATTTTGCTAATTTGCATATATTAAAAACTTGAATATCTCAGGAACGAAAAGAGACATTTGGAAATAGTAAACGGCATTTTTCTCCTCATACAGACTACTTGTTTATGTTTTAAAATGGCTTAGATAGGAGAGATGTGATTTTCGTCGTAGTAACACTTTAAACTGTAGTAAAAATTATGACTGAGTACATATGAATGTTTGCTTGTCCATGAAATGCTTGGAAACACCAAGATAAAGATACTAAGGGAACAGCTGTTTATGGGAGAATAAATTGCAGTTAGTTTTTAGAAATGTTTCTACTAGACAACATGGTGTCAGATTTTGAAAGTCTCCCAGACTGTTTCATTTTCACATCACATCATTATTCATAGCCCACAATAACGCTCCTTTATAGCTTCAATGCACTTATAGAGTACATATAAGTTTCCATAAAACTAGGCCAATATGTTATAAATAGTGTTAGACTTCCATCAAAAAACATTTGGAGCAACCTTAAGTTTTTGACATGAGTCACATTTAAATATTACAGACAGTAAATTGTGGGGAGTTAGCAACTTGTTCCAAGAAATGGAGGATTTTATGCCTACCCAATGTTTTTGCGGTGCTTCCTCCAAGCCTGAAGGAAGTTCTAAATGCAAATCACCTCCACTTGAATACATTTCTATTACCTAGACAGCAACAAAGATAAGGAGATAACATTACACTGAACATGAAGAAACAATAACAGAGAAACACAATCATGGGGAACATGGGAATTATTCACGCATTATTTGTCCACTGACTTTTAATCCCAAGTAACCTCTGATTCCAAAATCACATTGACACTATAAAACACATCCAACCCATGTTCCTACAATAATCCAGTAGTACTGAAGAGACACAGGAAAGAGAGGAAAAAACTGATATTGAAATCGACTTCTCAAGATTGATATGGTACACAGATGCTGTTGTAATTATTGTAATAGCTGCACATTGTTGTTTACTCTGAAACAAATAGTTTGTAATTAATTGAACAACAATAATATGAAGACACTCCTGAGCAGTAAGATCTGTCAAACTACTTACTTGTAAAGGTGAGTCATAGGGATTATGCATATTTATTATTGTAGAAAAACTAAAGTTCAAGGGCACTCTTGCTCCTAAAAAAGGCCGCAATCTGTATGGATTTGGAAGCCCCACTCCAAAAACCTGAAATGAAAACAAAATGCATTGGACAATAAAACTACACAAAAGACATGCACAGACACAAGGACAGAACCCTGGAAAAGTTTCTCATAACTACAAAAGCAAAGCAGGATACAATCTCAATTTTAAATATATATATATTTTTATTTACGGCAACATCGCACATGTTCATGGCAAGTAGCCAATATCTTACACAACTTGTATTATGTTACAACAGCATTTCAAAACATTTTATTTCCCCAAAACATTGCCTAATGTAACAGAGCATGCTTTGAAGGAGGGAAAGTCTTGCATTTGTGTATCAGTAAATTAATTTAATAATTTAATAATAATTACTGGCTGTCATACCTGATAAGGATAAACTCCTTTGGAGGTGTGAATAAATAATGTATTTTCTACATTTCCAACTAGTCTTGCTAAAAACACTATCTCAAATGTTGTATTTCGTAATGGATGAACTACCTGCAGACAAAAATAAAATAGACTGTTAAAAAGAACACCACATGTACGCAAATGACTAACTAACTACTGTTTACATTTCACTTCTCTAGAAGCTCTGATACCACTTTAATTTTGTTCATGGCAAACTATAACTTTGTAAAATATGCAGCTGTTTTCCCAGTCTGTGAGGAATTTTCCACAATGACAAGGGAAGACTCAACGAGTTCCAACTATCTATTATTACTAAAATCTATTTGCACCCTGGTTTGGTGATTAAGAATTCTATTATATCAGGGCTCTCCTGCAATATTTACACTGAGGATATCAAGCAAAGAACTTACTTTTGATTGAAAAAAGGAAGCATGAAAATGTGCAGTGCTACCAGATATAGATTGCAGTTGAAGATTCTGCTCTGTATGTGGGTTTATAACTGATACTGTTCGTATGCTTGGCATACCCACAGATCTGAAATGAAATATCATCACTAGTTACTACATGTATACAAAAATATAAAAAGAGTCAAAGATAAAATCACTTCCATAAGCGCAAAAATAAATCAATAACAGACACAAGTTATGGTTTAATATTATCTAGTGTATTGGTCCTCTTTAACCCTTTGACTACCAAAAGTGCATATACACATCCTGAGTGGTTGTGCTCTTTGTACCACTGGTGACTTCATCAATTCAAATGCCACCAGATATTCTTGATAAGCAAATAGTAGAGCTAGGATAGATCTATCTGCACAACAGGTGGTTTTGGATATTGATGGCATTCTGATGTATACGCGTAGCAAATTGAAAAACAATGTTATCAATTTTGATGCAAAGATGGTGGTAAAATGGCCTATTATAACTATAATTGATCAAGGTCCCATTTCCAGGCTTTGCCCATAATTAACACCCAACTTTTTACGGCAGCCAGAAAGAAGATGAAACGCAAAAGGTAGTGAGAGAAAAAGGGCTGAAAAGGCAATCGCAAAAAAGTCAAAATTTTGGTTTATGTGTGCGCCAAATTAAAATATTGTACATTCTTGTACCTAATCATGGGGAAATCTGTCTTTTTGGTAAAAAATAGCTTTCTCAGCAAAACTAAGGTCCATTTAGTGCATGGCAACCAAAAAAAATAATTTGACAGTCAAAGGGTTAATACAGTGCTCAATACAAAGCTACAAAAATCTTGCACAAAAATACAACTCAGTTCACAAGGAGACTGCATGATTGACTTGGTATATGTGTACTATTGTACTGTTTCCTATGGCTGGTACATTTGTAATCTGAAAGTATTTTGAGCTACAATAGCTTAGTGTAACTGACTGAAAATTTACTTCGGCAAAATACAGAAGCTGTCAATGAGATGGCCATACAACAGGAAGGGTGACTGTATGACAGGGTCTCATTGTACTTTAGTCACTGCCCTTGGATGAAAAAATATTATACTACAAAAATAAGCAAACTTGTACTGTTCATAGTTGCAGAAGTTTGTGGATCAAAGCCTTTTCATCCCATGAAAGGAAGGGGTTTCAATAAGGTTTTCAGCTGGAGGGCAACTGGCTCGCACAGGTAGGCGAAACCACTTTGAACTGTCAAACTTCTTAATCAGAAAAACGTTCCCTAGATTGTCAAATCTTCTTCACAGCCACTCAATTTGCCTGGTGCTCAGCTCTGGAAAAGTCATTGGAAATTTTGACGGGGTGGGCCCCTCAAAAGCCAAAAGTTTAAAGGGAAGTATAATGCTGAACTAAAATTTCTGGGAGAGTGGGGAGTACAAACAGAAAACCCTCTATGGGGAATAAGCATGTAGATGTTGTCTGGAAAAACACAAGAACAGGCAGATGCATTATTTTAATACACTCTCATGCCAAGCATAATTAAGCGGTGGATGTCTCCTTACTAAAACTGATAACATTTTCAAGACTTAAATATGTCAAGAAGACTCACAAAGAAAACAATCCATAGCCACTTTTGACAGTCTTTCTAAAATGACATGGTTTGTTTAACAACTGGATTTAATCCTTGTCAAGGTATTATATTACTATAATAAAAGTCAGTAGTACCAATTCCTCCTGAACCACAACAAGGAAACATAACAAGGAAACACAAACAGGAAAGACACTAATTCCTGTTTCAAACAACACTAGACAAAACAATGGATTTCAATGGTCTGAACATTTGGTGACTTCTATACATCGCAAAATTATTTGAAGTTTATCATCACTACACAATCAAGTTAGTTTTGTCTACTCCCTCCACTGCCACTGCTAGTGGTCCAGTGACAAGAAACAAATTTTGACAAGAAGCTTCGGTTAACATGCCCAAAGTGTCAGATACGGTAACTAGTAGAACACCGTTCTAAATTGCCAGACTTCGGCCACTGAATAACTCCACACAATCGTTCATAATTTTAACACTGGAACTGTTCAAAGATCCAAAGTTCAACTTGCAATAAGTAGTGGCTAGGTCATTAATTAAATATCCGACAACAAGTAAATATCAGAGGATGCTGGTCGTGTGTCACACATCACATGCAAAGTGAATGACACATTCGACAATGTACTATTGAATATCCACAATATTTAAATGAAAATGTAAACATAATATTTTAAATAACATCAAATCTAAAACTTACTGTTCATAGAAATCTAAATAAGATGGTTCAAAACGAATATGCCTAATATTGGGCTGATCTCTGAAATTAAGAATCAAGAAACATAGATTAATATGAGAGTCAACAATATATCAACAACAATGTATTTAGTATTAATTTATCTTCGCCAGCCGATAGCACCCAGTGAAGTCTACCCCCGGAGTTCACTGCTTGGCAAATTTGAAGATCGAGTAAACATTAAATATTCCATAACAAGAGTGTTAAAGGAGTTGAAAGTTAAAACAGCTCGCACACTATTGCGTATTTTTTTTTCAAACTTCCGAGCATTGTTCGCGACGTTGGGATAAATTACGATTTGACCTCAGAATATTAAAGGTATTTTTGCCTATTTCTGTCTATTACTGTTTAATTTAAAGTCACTCCAAAACATCTAGATTGACATCTGTGCAATAACATTACGGAAAAAGTATTGTGTAAATTCATAATAAGGGTTAAATTCGTGAAAAACTGCACAAAACCCGTGGACAGAACGACCGATATACCTTATACTGAACCACCACCCTTCAGACGGAAATGAAATCATTTTAAAAATCGTATTTAGAGAAAATCCAGGCCCAAATATTGCCTAATTCTACGATATACTGTGATGAATTTATCACTATTCAAACAGATTATTGAAACTGAGTACAGAATTATTCGGCAATGACATTGTAAATATACGATCGTTAATAGCCGTGATAAAATATTGTCACGGCGAATAGGGAACCTGCCAAAACAACTACGCGAATTGAAGCCACTCTGATCTGGCGCAAACAAATTGCAGCACATGAAATGGACGACTGTAGCTCTAATAAAGCTAGTAAACATCCTACTGCTTAGTTAAACACTTGAACAATAAGCAAACTGATCCTAAAATAACTGGAGCAAAGAAGCGTCGTGTTAACGTGGGCGAATGACAGAGTTCACAGTACATGGGGGTGTTGGTTCATCCACCCTTTTCGTAACAGGAATATCGAGACGACTAGATCTTCAATAAAGTACGGAACGAATTTAAGAAAGCTTAATTTTTCCTACCTTCTGTTCTGATGTGAGCCATCATTCTGTGAATATCATAAAAAATAACGAGTTATATTCCAAACAACAGTCTCGGCTGAAATTTGACAGACTTCAAACACGACTGCACCACCATCGAACATGGTCGAGTAAACTGCAGTTATCTTCAATTTACAGGGACGAACTCCACGCAAGTAGCTCGCAGTGAGTTATCTCGGCTTCCGGCCGAGTGGAGTTACTTTGTGATTGGACTTTGGTGAGAATTTTAACACCATATTTCCGAGTCTCTGGTAGTTCCTTGCATTGAAAATAACATTGGTCTATCCAACACAACACACCTTTCACTTTTGACAACAAATTCTTACCTGTACGTGGCTCCCTGAGAACCGCACATCACCCATATCGCCTTGGTATACACCTTAAAATGTTGAAAGTAAATGAATTAGACTTATAAACCACAAACTCTAAATATAAACAGGCTAGAAACTTGTACAACTGTTCCGTTGCCACGACGGATCGACGTGAAGAAACGAGGGCTACAAAACAACAACACTAACACAATTCTCCCATTTCAACGCCACTTACCAGGTCTAGACATCGGATTGCACTGCATCATACATATCCTATGTGTAACTAAAAAGACTAGGCAAATGTAAGTAAATAAAATAACTCCAACTGCAGCGGCCATGCTTGCGGTTCGAAATCCTAACTTTTTCGGTGGAATTCTCATACACAATCCAAACTTGGGCAAATTGGCCTCATGGGATTTGGGTACAGGTGCTCGTTGAGTCACGTGACAACCCTGTAATACATTAGCATAAATAATTCACTACTTCAGTAACTCGTCGAAATAGGTACGTGGAAAGATTTTATTGATCAATTCAGACCCCTGGGGTGTTATCATTTCTTAGCTTAGCTCCTATGCCAGATACAAGTGCTTCTCGAGTAAACAATTCGGGCGACGTAATTCGTGCACAGGAAGCGATGTTGGTGTTGGATTTAGGAAACACACGCAATCCGTGATCACGGAAGTATGTCAAAGAAACATTCGTCCACGATTCGGCCGTGACAACCACACTTATGAAATATGAAGGCGATAGTTTGCGCAACTTTTAGTTCCCCACTTCCCGGCAGCTGCTATTCCATGCAGCACCAATATTTATGGGGATCTTCAAATAAAACACCGTCTTGGTTGCGTAAAAATTCAAATAACACAGCTGTCTTCCGGAGCTATTGAGAACTTTATTGTTGCAAAAATGAACAAAGAGAGTTAATTTATCAAAGTAACAGAGCGAAAGCACTTCACATGCAATCAAAAGGGCACAACTTTCTCATTTCATTTTCGGTATTAAACAAAATGCGATTTTACTGGATATTTTCCTGTCTGTCTATTGTTTTATCCTTGGCTGTGTCCGATACAGACAAAACAATATAACATTTGCCAACGTAAGTCACGAGCACAGTGGCCCGAATAATAAAAAGAAAAACATTATATAATTTCAGTAAAAAACAAAACAAAACAAAACAAAACAAAACAAAAAAAAAAAAAACACGAATGCTAAAGATCAGTCACTCGGAAATGCGATGTGACACGACAGCTCGAGACACCACACTGTGCTAGAAACAACTCTAACCATTCTCAAAGGAAATATTGACCTATCAAAGCATGATGTTTTAAACTCGATCGTACCTCAGTTTTTTGTTTCTGTGTAAAAAAATAAACAACTGATGTCGACGAAACGTGACATATCACAACTGACCGATCTGAAATAAGTGAGCATAAGTGAGAATCAAACATTCACTATTTTGGTGTATGTTCAAAGGTAAACATGGATTAAGCGGCCTTACCTTCAGCACGTGTTTCATTTTTCTTTTGGTTGTAAAAATAGAAAACCACATTTCAGAGTAAACAATGTTGATAAGAAGCCAGACTACACTGTTAGAGCTTGTCGCCCGTACGTCAATATTGTCAGAACATTGCACAATAGCTCCAGTCAACAGGGCTGATTTTAATTTCTTGCTATAAACTTTCTGTTGTTGTAAAAGCCCCCACACCTTTCAGCTAGGCTATAAGAGATACTGCTTGATTAAATTTTAAGTTATAAACGCTCTGTTCTATTTGTGACCTTTTTTGACCAAAATTGGAGAAAGAAGTGAACTTAAATATTATCAAAGGTAAACAGCTGAACGAGTTCCGCACTCAAGAATGGTTAACCCCAGGTTTTCTGAAATCTATTACTAAATCAAAAAGAACAAACTTTACAAACAATTGATTCGATCGGCGCCCAGCGAGTCGTGTGCATTACGGTATAAAAAAATACAAAATAAGCTAAATCATTCAATCCGAATCGCCAAGCGCTTATTCTACGACAATAGATTTGAAAGCTCGAAAAATGATCTACAGTTAACTTGGAAGCTGATTAACGAAGTTGTAAACAAGCAAAAGAGTAAGTCATCTTCACTTCCGTCATTTAAATTGGAAGGCATGACTATTTGAACGGATCCCAAGGGGATCGCTGACAGATTCTGCAAATCTTTTCTAGCATCGGTCCCAACCTGGCAAAAGCCATACCTGTGCTGAAGGTTGGGGCCTAGTAATTTTTTATTGGTTCATTCTGAGCATGCGCATGCAAGTTATCCTGGACTCCGCCTGCGGGTTCAGCCCCTATATGGGGCGGGAAGAAAGGAGAGCTCAGGGACTGGACTGATCTTGATCGGGAACTGATGATATTTGATCTGCCCTTGGACAGTTGAAGCAATTATTGGACGAGATTGATGACCCAGAAGAATCAATGATTTGCCGCGAGACACTGCTGTATGTTGCTACACGTAATTGTTTTTATAAGCTTGGAGTGCGCCGGACCAGTGAGGCCCAGGTTGTTATTGTTTTGTTTGAATTGTTTTTCTTTCGTACGTTCGTTCTTTCTTTCTTTCTCTCTTTCTTTCTTAGTTTTTCTATTTCCATGATCTGTTTGTCTCTGTCTGTCTGTCTGTCTGTCCGCTTGTTTGTCTATCTGTCAGTCTGTCGTCCTATATCGCTCGTCCGAAAATTTCGCGTCTACCCGACTAGCTGCCCCCGCTCTTTCTTTCTCTTCTTTTTTCTGAACGTGGCAGTTGCTGACTGAGGAAAATTGCTGCCGAAACAGATCGAAAGCAAATGTTTCTGAGGTATTGCGAAAATGTCTCCTTTTTGCCCCCTGACAAGCTCTCGGAAATTTTTTCGATCTTATAGCCAGAGCCGCGTTATCGTTCTTTTTCTTCCCTAAAGGGCATGCGTTGTCTTTGATCGTTCGTATCTGGTTGTCATGCTGACAGACCGACAGCAAGAACTACGTAAACTTGATTTGCATTGGTAATTGATACCCTGGGCATAAAATTCAAAGAACAGTAAGAAAGAATTTACACGTGTTTTACCCCCATCACTCTACTCGAGGCCGCGAAAGCGACGAGGTTGGCGACCCACCCTCCCACCCAACGAGTAAGTCGGGCTTGATCTAGCTGTCCGCTACTATTTTCGCCTGGTCTTGGGCGATTCCCTATGACTTACCATGTCGTGAATAACACCAGCCGTGGGGATAACAATACCTTGGGTAGAATATGACACAACGTAACAGGTAGCTAGCTATTCAACTATTTGCAGACATCCTTGCAGGTATCTTAAAAGATCAAAAAGAAAAAATATATGTCGCTCGTGTTTGTTATGGTTGTTTATTTTTCGTTTCAGCCTCGTTCCCAGGGATTTGAACTTGAGAACGAGACCGCATCAAACTTGTGGTGAGAGGAAGTTTCAGACTACACAGATAGCCTTGTGCAGGATCAAAACCGGTGCAAGAGTTTAAGACGAAATGTCCAGATTTTTTTACATGATAGTTAAGCAATTTTAAAATCACCCGAGATAGAAGAATTTTGCCTGAAAATACTGTAGATATGATACGCGCAAAAACGTCACTTTGGTGTCTTTGGTCAGATAAATTGTTCTCCATGATTTAACACTCAAACCTCCTGTAAGGATTCAGTGAGAGATGTTCGTGTTCAGCACGGCTGTCTGGATTCTTGTAGTTTGTTGAATAGTGTTCTGCAAAGTCAAACTTTCTTTCGTTTTAGATTCATCTTGAGTTCAACCGCCCAATTAAGTCTTGATTATTTTCCAGTGAAAGCATAAGTAAAGGGAAATCAAAAATTCTTACTAAGGGCGACACCTTGTGTCTTTAAGAATGACTCTTTCAGCACAACTTTCGATGTTCTATCAGCCGAAAGCCAAAACGCGTCGAATTGACCATAAACAAGGGTTTTTGCTCAAAATGGAAAATGCCGGGAAAATGGCATTGAAATCTATTTTCATACAGAATTAATTAAAGTCTGAACACACAATTTTGTCACATTTCTTTATCATTTTATTTGTAATGCTATAAGCAGTTACAATTGATCCCCAAACACGTTATCGTCGTTATCTACTCTACTTCGTAACACTCACTGGCTTTGTGGGAAATGAAATGCTTGCTCTTTTTTTCATGCTTAGCACAAAACGCGAACATAGGCGTGCTTGCTAGAATCACTATATCTATTGCTGTAAAAGCGGATGCCTCTTCCTGCTTGCAGCTCATTGACTGCACGGATCACCAGGCCATAATTAGGCACGCCGCCACGCCACTTCCTGATTGCAGATGTGACGTCAAACTCCACGAAGCCTTCGGGGCGCAAGGGATAAATTGTGACTGGATTCCAATCTTGAGGTTCGGCCTCTGCATCGCTGCCGTCCAAGGCCAGCCATGGTGCGGACCAGGATACGCTGGAATAGCGCTTGGTGCTGGTGGCTTGACTTTCCACCCAATATTTTTTCACCAAGTGAGCCTGAATGTAACGGGGAATGAAAGGGGTCCGGTAGATCGAATGCCAGCTAGCCTTGTGCGCGTATTTATAGTATAAGTACATCTTGGCTGATTTGATGTTGCAGGCGAGGCAGGCAGTGGGTAGATTCTCAAACTGCACCAAGGATCGCTTGTTGGGATACTGCGGGTGCTTGGATACCAGAAGGTATGTCAAATAATTGAAGTTGGTCGTCGAACGTTCCAGTGCCACATCTTTCACCACCTTGAGCGTGTAAAGTGTACCCGCTCCAGTGTTGTAAGTTGTCACGCCATGCGTGACAGGTGCGAGTAACGCCATCAGTAGAATAGCCGCAACGCCAATTGCCATTCTGTTAAAACAAAAGAGTGAAATAGCTTGTCTGAACTTTGAGCGCAAATATTCTTCATTACAGATGTTTCAACCTTCTTCTATGGTCAGATGATGACGTGTGTTGGAGCTGGTGCATATCCACACTCTCCCTCCCCACCTCCCCCCCCCCCCCCGCACCCCAGAAGGTATATTACAAGTTACTGAATTCGTCACATGAGATAAGGGGTGTAACAAAAATGTCCTAATTTTGAACAACTGACTCTCTAAACCTAGGAATGGTCTGTGGCTTTAAGTTGGAAATATTAAAGATGAATCGCTGGAGAGATTGTGTCAGTCAAAATCTAAGTGCAGGGTATGTTGCGCTGGTTTGCATCCTTAAGGAGGGCCAAAATAAGAGCAAAGTTCGACTATCGGTGGCTAGAAAAAGGGCAAAATATCCGGAAATGTGTTCTATATCCCTACTCACAGTACAAGAGGGAAAACATCGAAAACGAAGAATACAAAAGCAAAAACCGACACAACGTAGGATGATTTTTTGAAGGTGTACTATATTTCGGCTGGCCAAACCAGCCTTCTTCAGATACAGTGAGAATTTTACATTGGGACGTGTTTTTATGTAGCCGATATTTAAAACGAAAACGAAGAGACCTATTTTGTCTGGGGCAGGAGGTTAATACCGAGGCGGAGAGATCTTGGGTCCCGATAGCTTTCCTCGTTTTCTGATTGGCTACTTACAAAGTCCATAAAATCTCATTGGTTAAAAAAGTTGACAGTTTGACCGCTTAAAGTTGAACTTGAAAGTTTGCATAAATTAAAATTTTACCTGTCTGTACTCTTATTGATGGTAAAAATAAGCAAATCAGCGCGCGAGAAATTAGGCAGTTATTGTAAAACTTACCTTTGAGTCACGCGCTATTGGCGATCGCGCGTAAAGCGAAGCGATTCGGCGGGGTGGAGTCTGGTGAAGAGGCGCCAAGAAAGTCACACTTCCTCGTCCGCTCAATTACACCATTAATCAAAACTATAACAAAATTCTCGAACGTGATTGGCTATCAGCAGCCCGATTTGAGCATTAATTGGACAGTGCACGCGTCATGCTTGTAATTGGACAGTACGCGTCATTTTGCGCGCGAAGTTGCGATGTACTTTGTTGACTAAACTGCTGGGTTTTTCAACATTCATAACGACGTTCTAAAATCGTTCAGCGCTCAATCGATGGTTTGTTCGTTTCTCGAATTTTGTCGTAGTTTTGATTAATTGGTAACAGGACATCGCGTCGTCCAATTCAGTCTGTAATCATACTCGTGATTAACAAATCGGACTCCCGCTTCGCGGTCGTCCGATTTTGTTAATCACTCGTATGATTACAGACCGGATTGGACTCCACTCAGTCCTATTACCATTATGTATGCGCCATGATTACGAACTCGCGGCTACGCTGCTCGTGCTTGTGTTCCAATGTGCGCTTGTTCGCAGGCTAAATTAGAAGATCTTCACAAATTTGATGCTGATTTCTTTTCTTAGAATAACCAATCGTCAGATCTCTGCTTAAAACCATTCGACTAATTACAACACCTCCAGACCTTCCGGACCTTGAGTTTTTCGACCGAGATGATGACATCTGGACGATAACTCAGGGACTACTTTATCTCTGTGAAAATTTTCTTAACACTTCAAATCTTGAGAAACGTATGTCATATATCAGACCCGAAATCCGCAATAACGTTATTTTTAAACACGATGGAAGGAAAATAAAGAAATAACTAATGGTTTCACTATGTGAAGTTTTTTTGCGAGCGAAATCACCATTTCGATTCCACATTCATCCAAAATGAGAAAAAGGGCCTATCATCCTATTCAACTATTACGGCAGAAATCCAATATTTGCACAATAATCAGAATATCAGAATAAATGTATCAAACAACAGAAACATTTTCCTGCACTTCAGAATGTGCTTTGGTAATTTCACAGATATAGGTTTGGTGAAATTGGTAAAAAATGGTCCACATTTCACATCAATAAAGCGGAGAAATAGTAGTGAAACGCCAATGAACTAATTTTCACGGAGAGCATGGACGTTTTAGATTCTGTTCTGAGCGGCACATGAAGTCACTCAGTTGTCCAATATTGAATTACACTTTAGCTATGTGAACACATCAACGTGTTTTATAGGCTGTTTAATTTTCTCCAGGTTGAGGCAAATAATCGCTTTTCGCCTGTCAACTGAACACATTTATATGTTTTAGCTCGACTATTTTAGACTCCCTTCTGCAGAGCCAAAATAATTTATAGTTGCCAGCTAGTGAGGCTGAAAGATCAACGCCCATTAACAAAGAATGCGGAATTTGGAGCCGAATCATTGAAATGCTATGTCTGCTTTTCCATCGAAAGCGATTACCTTTAAGAAAGCCTTAAATTTCGACTCTTACAGATTAAATTTTGTTGAAATCGTATACTTGTTCTGCTGAGAATGTCATTGCTCTTGTGGAAACAGATCCGTTTAGTTTGGTTTGG